>NC_021160.2:26515509-26540530 GCF_000331145.2 Cicer arietinum | reverse complement strand
TCAATATCCAAGGCTTTCACCGAAATCAAATTGAGACGAATATCAGGAACGTGTCTAACATTCTTCAATTGAAGCTTGCAACAATCCCAGTTTCAACCCAAACATCTCCCATACCGATAATTTTACATACTCCTTCATCTCCCATTTTTACCATGCCAAAATTACCAGCACTGTAAGATGAGAAGAAATCATGCCTAGGAGTAACATGATATGAGGCACCCGAATCAATAATCCAAGTTGAATCCTGACATGCAAGGTTTATGGAATTATCATCACAAACAATGTAGACATTATTAACAGATGCAACTGTTGTTGTATCTTTATCATTTTTCTTCTATTTGTTTTCATCTCTTTTCCTTGATTGATCTCTCTTAAGGAACCTGCAATTTCTTTTTATGTGACCCATTTTGCCACAATGATAGCATATCACTTCTTTTCTAGTCCTCGACTTGCTTCTTGACTTGCTACGACTTTCAGAGTTGCCGCGTCTATGGAAGTTTCTAGATTGACTTCTCCCTCGTGACTCTGTAACTGGTGCTTTTGACTTTGAGGAAGAACCAATCAAACCACGTTCCTTTCTTCGAGCTTCTTCATTCAACATGCTCTCTTTAAATGTTGACATTTTCTACTTTCCACTTGGAGTTGAATTAGTCAACGTCACAACAAGGACTTCCCAATTATCAGGCAAGGAACTCAACAATAACAATGCTTGCAACTCATCATCTAATTTAATTTCTGCAGTTGTCAACTGATTCACTGTATTCTGAAAAATACTCATATGCTCTGCCATTGAATCCACATCTTTGTATTTCATATTCACCAACTTCTGAATCAAGAATGCTTTATTTTGCACATTCTTTTGTTCATACAACTCTTTTAATTTTTCCCACATCTTGTTAGCATCTATTTCAGTTTCACCATGTGGATACACACTAAGATCCAACCACTTCCTGATCAACGCCACTGTCTTTCTATTCATCTTCTTCCAGTCAGCGTCAGATTTATCTGCGGGTTTAGCAGTGTCACCCTCAATAGGATCATACAAATCTTTACTGTATAACATGTCTTCCATGAGAGTCTTCCAAAGTGTATAATTAGAAGAGTTGAGTTTAATCATATTGAGACCTTTATTTTCCTCCTCCATTTAAATGCACAAATCAAATAATCGAGCTCTAGATACCATTTTTTCTGGAAAAAACCAGAGATAATTAGCGATAACTATCTCAATAATGCGAAATATTTTTTCCCCCACCTGTGCAGATAAATGGCCAAACAGAAAATACAATTTCAGAGCAAAAATAATTGGCAGAAAATTAAATATGAGACAAACACAACTTTTAATGTGGAAAACATCCCTCAAATTGAGAGAATAAAAACCGCGGGACCTAGTCCAGTAAAACTTCCACTATAATAATTAATGGGTACACCAGAGTCTTCCTAATAACAATAAGGAACATCAATCAACAATAACAACCTTATAACAACCTTCCACTAAAGTGGGTATGCTAAAGTTACTCTTAGAGAAGATAAAACTACTCAAACTGTATATTAAAATAACAAACTCAGTGGTAGAAATAACATACTAAATTTGTAGATCAAACGGAGCAAGTTTGCTACACACCTGTTACCACCACCGAAACCAAACCCTTATGTTTTTTTTCTCTGGCAACCGTTCTCTTTCGTTCTACTAATTCTTAGGATTTCTAAATCTCTTTTAATTCCTTCACGTGGGCCTAGTCCAATAAGACCCTTTTTTTTCTTTCTTTTATTTCAATAATAATAAAAATATTAATAATAATACTAATACTAATAAAACTAGTGGGTTCCACTTGGGGAGTGAACCCACCCAACACAAAATACCTACAAATTTGATAAAATTAATGTGACTGCAATACTCATGCCTCTGGATTTGCAATGTTGACAACGCTGAAATCATTTATTGAATCTCTCCGATTTGGATCAAAATTAATTTATCAATCTAAACAAAAAATAAACACCACAACGAGACAGAAAAACCACACAACACTGCACTTAACTTAACAAGATAACGAAAAAATAGAGAAAAAAAATAGATCTACGTGAAAATCACTATTTAAAGTCAAAGGTTACGGAGAAAATAATGTAGAATGGTAATTTCAGATTAAAAAATAATCCCAAATCATCCTTCTTCTATAACCAAGATGAAAAAAGAAAAGTGGAGTAAGAAAATTTATGGCGGCTAGCTTCGGTGATGATATTATTAAGAAATTAATGACTATTTTCTAGCATATTGTTAGCAAACCTATTGATGAGGGTGATCTGGAATTGAGATCCATAAAACCCATTAATTGAAATACTAATTTGAATCTTTATTGAGACTTTGTTAATTCTAATCTTCAGGGAGCTCTTTCTCTTAGAGCTGGAGTTTTTGGAAATTGTATGTTTGTTTCTTACTATCTGAAGTATAGTATTTTATCAAGTATTAAGATTTACTTACATATACTTATAGATAATTCTAAATGGTAGGGTGGGGATGGTAAATCTTATTAAATTTTAGATTGATCATTGGTTTTCTTTACCTGTGGTCAATTTCTTAAATATCCTTGACAATTTTCATTGCGATTTGACTTCTAAAGTTTTCTCTTTTAATATAAATAGTTGTTGGCAAGTTTCCTCTAAGTTACACCAAATATTTCCTAGGTTGGTGGATGACTTTAAACATGTTCATGTCCCTCATCCACCACTACAAGAAAAACACCATTTTGTGGTCAACTTTATAAATATTTTGTGGCCGAATAAAACCCTCACAAATTAGTGACCGAAAAAGCCCTTACAAATGTCAAAATTGAAATTGGTCTTTATTTGTGGCTGAAAAAACCCTCACAAATTTTTAAATATTTAACTTGATTTTGTGGCTGCCTAAGCCCTCACAAAATCACAACATTGTGATCACAACATTGTGATTTTGTGAGGGCTTAGGCAGCCAGGCATTTGTGGCTGCAAAGGCCGCCACAAAGGAACGCGCACGTGGCATTTGTGGCTGCAAAGGCCGCCACAAAGGAACGCGCACGTGGCATTTGTGGCTGCAAAGGCCGCCACAAAGGAACGCGCACGTGGCATTTGTGGCTGCAAAGGCCGCCACAAAGGAACGCGCACGTGGCATTTGTGGCTGCAAAGGCCGCCACAAAGGAACGCGCACGTGGCATTTGTGGCTGCAAAGGCCGCCACAAAGGAACGCGCACGTGGCATTTGTGGCTGCAAAGGCCGCCACAAAGGAACGCGCACGTGGCATTTGTGGCTGCAAAGGCCGCCACAAAGGAACGCGCACGTGGCATTTGTGGCTGCAAAGGCCGCCACAAAGGAACGCGCACGTGGCATTTGTGGCTGCAAAGGCCGCCACAAAGGAACGCGCACGTGGCATTTGTGGCTGCAAAGGCCGCCACAAAGGAACGCGCACGTGGCATTTGTGGCTGCAAAGGCCGCCACAAAGGAACGCGCACGTGGCATTTGTGGCTGCAAAGGCCGCCACAAAGGAACGCGCACGTGGCATTTGTGGCTGCAAAGGCCGCCACAAAGGAACGCGCACGTGGCATTTGTGGCTGCAAAGGCCGCCACAAAGGAACGCGCACGTGGCATTTGTGGCTGCAAAGGCCGCCACAAAGGAACGCGCACGTGGCATTTGTGGCTGCAAAGGCCGCCACAAAGGAACGCGCACGTGGCATTTGTGGCTGCAAAGGCCGCCACAAAGGAACGCGCACGTGGCATTTGTGGCTGCAAAGGCCGCCACAAAGGAACGCGCACGTGGCATTTGTGGCTGCAAAGGCCGCCACAAAGGAACGCGCACGTGGCATTTGTGGCTGCAAAGGCCGCCACAAAGGAACGCGCACGTGGCATTTGTGGCTGCAAAGGCCGCCACAAAGGAACGCGCACGTGGCATTTGTGGCTGCAAAGGCCGCCACAAAGGAACGCGCACGTGGCATTTGTGGCTGCAAAGGCCGCCACAAAGGAACGCGCACGTGGCATTTGTGGCTGCAAAGGCCGCCACAAAGGAACGCGCACGTGGCATTTGTGGCTGCAAAGGCCGCCACAAAGGAACGCGCACGTGGCATTTGTGGCTGCAAAGGCCGCCACAAAGGAACGCGCACGTGGCATTTGTGGCTGCAAAGGCCGCCACAAAGGAACGCGCACGTGGCATTTGTGGCTGCAAAGGCCGCCACAAAGGAACGCGCACGTGGCATTTGTGGCTGCAAAGGCCGCCACAAAGGAACGCGCACGTGGCATTTGTGGCTGCAAAGGCCGCCACAAAGGAACGCGCACGTGGCATTTGTGGCTGCAAAGGCCGCCACAAAGGAACGCGCACGTGGCATTTGTGGCTGCAAAGGCCGCCACAAAGGAACGCGCACGTGGCATTTGTGGCTGCAAAGGCCGCCACAAAGGAACGCGCACGTGGCATTTGTGGCTGCAAAGGCCGCCACAAAGGAACGCGCACGTGGCATTTGTGGCTGCAAAGGCCGCCACAAAGGAACGCGCACGTGGCATTTGTGGCTGCAAAGGCCGCCACAAAGGAACGCGCACGTGGCATTTGTGGCTGCAAAGGCCGCCACAAAGGAACGCGCACGTGGCATTTGTGGCTGCAAAGGCCGCCACAAAGGAACGCGCACGTGGCATTTGTGGCTGCAAAGGCCGCCACAAAGGAACGCGCACGTGGCATTTGTGGCTGCAAAGGCCGCCACAAAGGAACGCGCACGTGGCATTTGTGGCTGCAAAGGCCGCCACAAAGGAACGCGCACGTGGCATTTGTGGCTGCAAAGGCCGCCACAAAGGAACGCGCACGTGGCATTTGTGGCTGCAAAGGCCGCCACAAAGGAACGCGCACGTGGCATTTGTGGCTGCAAAGGCCGCCACAAAGGAACGCGCACGTGGCATTTGTGGCTGCAAAGGCCGCCACAAAGGAACGCGCACGTGGCATTTGTGGCTGCAAAGGCCGCCACAAAGGAACGCGCACGTGGCATTTGTGGCTGCAAAGGCCGCCACAAAGGAACGCGCACGTGGCATTTGTGGCTGCAAAGGCCGCCACAAAGGAACGCGCACGTGGCATTTGTGGCTGCAAAGGCCGCCACAAAGGAACGCGCACGTGGCATTTGTGGCTGCAAAGGCCGCCACAAAGGAACGCGCACGTGGCATTTGTGGCTGCAAAGGCCGCCACAAAGGAACGCGCACGTGGCATTTGTGGCTGCAAAGGCCGCCACAAAGGAACGCGCACGTGGCATTTGTGGCTGCAAAGGCCGCCACAAAGGAACGCGCACGTGGCATTTGTGGCTGCAAAGGCCGCCACAAAGGAACGCGCACGTGGCATTTGTGGCTGCAAAGGCCGCCACAAAGGAACGCGCACGTGGCATTTGTGGCTGCAAAGGCCGCCACAAAGGAACGCGCACGTGGCATTTGTGGCTGCAAAGGCCGCCACAAAGGAACGCGCACGTGGCATTTGTGGCTGCAAAGGCCGCCACAAAGGAACGCGCACGTGGCATTTGTGGCTGCAAAGGCCGCCACAAAGGAACGCGCACGTGGCATTTGTGGCTGCAAAGGCCGCCACAAAGGAACGCGCACGTGGCATTTGTGGCTGCAAAGGCCGCCACAAAGGAACGCGCACGTGGCATTTGTGGCTGCAAAGGCCGCCACAAAGGAACGCGCACGTGGCATTTGTGGCTGCAAAGGCCGCCACAAAGGAACGCGCACGTGGCATTTGTGGCTGCAAAGGCCGCCACAAAGGAACGCGCACGTGGCATTTGTGGCTGCAAAGGCCGCCACAAAGGAACGCGCACGTGGCATTTGTGGCTGCAAAGGCCGCCACAAAGGAACGCGCACGTGGCATTTGTGGCTGCAAAGGCCGCCACAAAGGAACGCGCACGTGGCATTTGTGGCTGCAAAGGCCGCCACAAAGGAACGCGCACGTGGCATTTGTGGCTGCAAAGGCCGCCACAAAGGAACGCGCACGTGGCATTTGTGGCTGCAAAGGCCGCCACAAAGGAACGCGCACGTGGCATTTGTGGCTGCAAAGGCCGCCACAAAGGAACGCGCACGTGGCATTTGTGGCTGCAAAGGCCGCCACAAAGGAACGCGCACGTGGCATTTGTGGCTGCAAAGGCCGCCACAAAGGAACGCGCACGTGGCATTTGTGGCTGCAAAGGCCGCCACAAAGGAACGCGCACGTGGCATTTGTGGCTGCAAAGGCCGCCACAAAGGAACGCGCACGTGGCATTTGTGGCTGCAAAGGCCGCCACAAAGGAACGCGCACGTGGCATTTGTGGCTGCAAAGGCCGCCACAAAGGAACGCGCACGTGGCATTTGTGGCTGCAAAGGCCGCCACAAAGGAACGCGCACGTGGCATTTGTGGCTGCAAAGGCCGCCACAAAGGAACGCGCACGTGGCATTTGTGGCTGCAAAGGCCGCCACAAAGGAACGCGCACGTGGCATTTGTGGCTGCAAAGGCCGCCACAAAGGAACGCGCACGTGGCATTTGTGGCTGCAAAGGCCGCCACAAAGGAACGCGCACGTGGCATTTGTGGCTGCAAAGGCCGCCACAAAGGAACGCGCACGTGGCATTTGTGGCTGCAAAGGCCGCCACAAAGGAACGCGCACGTGGCATTTGTGGCTGCAAAGGCCGCCACAAAGGAACGCGCACGTGGCATTTGTGGCTGCAAAGGCCGCCACAAAGGAACGCGCACGTGGCATTTGTGGCTGCAAAGGCCGCCACAAAGGAACGCGCACGTGGCATTTGTGGCTGCAAAGGCCGCCACAAAGGAACGCGCACGTGGCATTTGTGGCTGCAAAGGCCGCCACAAAGGAACGCGCACGTGGCATTTGTGGCTGCAAAGGCCGCCACAAAGGAACGCGCACGTGGCATTTGTGGCTGCAAAGGCCGCCACAAAGGAACGCGCACGTGGCATTTGTGGCTGCAAAGGCCGCCACAAAGGAACGCGCACGTGGCATTTGTGGCTGCAAAGGCCGCCACAAAGGAACGCGCACGTGGCATTTGTGGCTGCAAAGGCCGCCACAAAGGAACGCGCACGTGGCATTTGTGGCTGCAAAGGCCGCCACAAAGGAACGCGCACGTGGCATTTGTGGCTGCAAAGGCCGCCACAAAGGAACGCGCACGTGGCATTTGTGGCTGCAAAGGCCGCCACAAAGGAACGCGCACGTGGCATTTGTGGCTGCAAAGGCCGCCACAAAGGAACGCGCACGTGGCATTTGTGGCTGCAAAGGCCGCCACAAAGGAACGCGCACGTGGCATTTGTGGCTGCAAAGGCCGCCACAAAGGAACGCGCACGTGGCATTTGTGGCTGCAAAGGCCGCCACAAAGGAACGCGCACGTGGCATTTGTGGCTGCAAAGGCCGCCACAAAGGAACGCGCACGTGGCATTTGTGGCTGCAAAGGCCGCCACAAAGGAACGCGCACGTGGCATTTGTGGCTGCAAAGGCCGCCACAAAGGAACGCGCACGTGGCATTTGTGGCTGCAAAGGCCGCCACAAAGGAACGCGCACGTGGCATTTGTGGCTGCAAAGGCCGCCACAAAGGAACGCGCACGTGGCATTTGTGGCTGCAAAGGCCGCCACAAAGGAACGCGCACGTGGCATTTGTGGCTGCAAAGGCCGCCACAAAGGAACGCGCACGTGGCATTTGTGGCTGCAAAGGCCGCCACAAAGGAACGCGCACGTGGCATTTGTGGCTGCAAAGGCCGCCACAAAGGAACGCGCACGTGGCATTTGTGGCTGCAAAGGCCGCCACAAAGGAACGCGCACGTGGCATTTGTGGCTGCAAAGGCCGCCACAAAGGAACGCGCACGTGGCATTTGTGGCTGCAAAGGCCGCCACAAAGGAACGCGCACGTGGCATTTGTGGCTGCAAAGGCCGCCACAAAGGAACGCGCACGTGGCATTTGTGGCTGCAAAGGCCGCCACAAAGGAACGCGCACGTGGCATTTGTGGCTGCAAAGGCCGCCACAAAGGAACGCGCACGTGGCATTTGTGGCTGCAAAGGCCGCCACAAAGGAACGCGCACGTGGCATTTGTGGCTGCAAAGGCCGCCACAAAGGAACGCGCACGTGGCATTTGTGGCTGCAAAGGCCGCCACAAAGGAACGCGCACGTGGCATTTGTGGCTGCAAAGGCCGCCACAAAGGAACGCGCACGTGGCATTTGTGGCTGCAAAGGCCGCCACAAAGGAACGCGCACGTGGCATTTGTGGCTGCAAAGGCCGCCACAAAGGAACGCGCACGTGGCATTTGTGGCTGCAAAGGCCGCCACAAAGGAACGCGCACGTGGCATTTGTGGCTGCAAAGGCCGCCACAAAGGAACGCGCACGTGGCATTTGTGGCTGCAAAGGCCGCCACAAAGGAACGCGCACGTGGCATTTGTGGCTGCAAAGGCCGCCACAAAGGAACGCGCACGTGGCATTTGTGGCTGCAAAGGCCGCCACAAAGGAACGCGCACGTGGCATTTGTGGCTGCAAAGGCCGCCACAAAGGAACGCGCACGTGGCATTTGTGGCTGCAAAGGCCGCCACAAAGGAACGCGCACGTGGCATTTGTGGCTGCAAAGGCCGCCACAAAGGAACGCGCACGTGGCATTTGTGGCTGCAAAGGCCGCCACAAAGGAACGCGCACGTGGCATTTGTGGCTGCAAAGGCCGCCACAAAGGAACGCGCACGTGGCATTTGTGGCTGCAAAGGCCGCCACAAAGGAACGCGCACGTGGCATTTGTGGCTGCAAAGGCCGCCACAAAGGAACGCGCACGTGGCATTTGTGGCTGCAAAGGCCGCCACAAAGGAACGCGCACGTGGCATTTGTGGCTGCAAAGGCCGCCACAAAGGAACGCGCACGTGGCATTTGTGGCTGCAAAGGCCGCCACAAAGGAACGCGCACGTGGCATTTGTGGCTGCAAAGGCCGCCACAAAGGAACGCGCACGTGGCATTTGTGGCTGCAAAGGCCGCCACAAAGGAACGCGCACGTGGCATTTGTGGCTGCAAAGGCCGCCACAAAGGAACGCGCACGTGGCATTTGTGGCTGCAAAGGCCGCCACAAAGGAACGCGCACGTGGCATTTGTGGCTGCAAAGGCCGCCACAAAGGAACGCGCACGTGGCATTTGTGGCTGCAAAGGCCGCCACAAAGGAACGCGCACGTGGCATTTGTGGCTGCAAAGGCCGCCACAAAGGAACGCGCACGTGGCATTTGTGGCTGCAAAGGCCGCCACAAAGGAACGCGCACGTGGCATTTGTGGCTGCAAAGGCCGCCACAAAGGAACGCGCACGTGGCATTTGTGGCTGCAAAGGCCGCCACAAAGGAACGCGCACGTGGCATTTGTGGCTGCAAAGGCCGCCACAAAGGAACGCGCACGTGGCATTTGTGGCTGCAAAGGCCGCCACAAAGGAACGCGCACGTGGCATTTGTGGCTGCAAAGGCCGCCACAAAGGAACGCGCACGTGGCATTTGTGGCTGCAAAGGCCGCCACAAAGGAACGCGCACGTGGCATTTGTGGCTGCAAAGGCCGCCACAAAGGAACGCGCACGTGGCATTTGTGGCTGCAAAGGCCGCCACAAAGGAACGCGCACGTGGCATTTGTGGCTGCAAAGGCCGCCACAAAGGAACGCGCACGTGGCATTTGTGGCTGCAAAGGCCGCCACAAAGGAACGCGCACGTGGCATTTGTGGCTGCAAAGGCCGCCACAAAGGAACGCGCACGTGGCATTTGTGGCTGCAAAGGCCGCCACAAAGGAACGCGCACGTGGCATTTGTGGCTGCAAAGGCCGCCACAAAGGAACGCGCACGTGGCATTTGTGGCTGCAAAGGCCGCCACAAAGGAACGCGCACGTGGCATTTGTGGCTGCAAAGGCCGCCACAAAGGAACGCGCACGTGGCATTTGTGGCTGCAAAGGCCGCCACAAAGGAACGCGCACGTGGCATTTGTGGCTGCAAAGGCCGCCACAAAGGAACGCGCACGTGGCATTTGTGGCTGCAAAGGCCGCCACAAAGGAACGCGCACGTGGCATTTGTGGCTGCAAAGGCCGCCACAAAGGAACGCGCACGTGGCATTTGTGGCTGCAAAGGCCGCCACAAAGGAACGCGCACGTGGCATTTGTGGCTGCAAAGGCCGCCACAAAGGAACGCGCACGTGGCATTTGTGGCTGCAAAGGCCGCCACAAAGGAACGCGCACGTGGCATTTGTGGCTGCAAAGGCCGCCACAAAGGAACGCGCACGTGGCATTTGTGGCTGCAAAGGCCGCCACAAAGGAACGCGCACGTGGCATTTGTGGCTGCAAAGGCCGCCACAAAGGAACGCGCACGTGGCATTTGTGGCTGCAAAGGCCGCCACAAAGGAACGCGCACGTGGCATTTGTGGCTGCAAAGGCCGCCACAAAGGAACGCGCACGTGGCATTTGTGGCTGCAAAGGCCGCCACAAAGGAACGCGCACGTGGCATTTGTGGCTGCAAAGGCCGCCACAAAGGAACGCGCACGTGGCATTTGTGGCTGCAAAGGCCGCCACAAAGGAACGCGCACGTGGCATTTGTGGCTGCAAAGGCCGCCACAAAGGAACGCGCACGTGGCATTTGTGGCTGCAAAGGCCGCCACAAAGGAACGCGCACGTGGCATTTGTGGCTGCAAAGGCCGCCACAAAGGAACGCGCACGTGGCATTTGTGGCTGCAAAGGCCGCCACAAAGGAACGCGCACGTGGCATTTGTGGCTGCAAAGGCCGCCACAAAGGAACGCGCACGTGGCATTTGTGGCTGCAAAGGCCGCCACAAAGGAACGCGCACGTGGCATTTGTGGCTGCAAAGGCCGCCACAAAGGAACGCGCACGTGGCATTTGTGGCTGCAAAGGCCGCCACAAAGGAACGCGCACGTGGCATTTGTGGCTGCAAAGGCCGCCACAAAGGAACGCGCACGTGGCATTTGTGGCTGCAAAGGCCGCCACAAAGGAACGCGCACGTGGCATTTGTGGCTGCAAAGGCCGCCACAAAGGAACGCGCACGTGGCATTTGTGGCTGCAAAGGCCGCCACAAAGGAACGCGCACGTGGCATTTGTGGCTGCAAAGGCCGCCACAAAGGAACGCGCACGTGGCATTTGTGGCTGCAAAGGCCGCCACAAAGGAACGCGCACGTGGCATTTGTGGCTGCAAAGGCCGCCACAAAGGAACGCGCACGTGGCATTTGTGGCTGCAAAGGCCGCCACAAAGGAACGCGCACGTGGCATTTGTGGCTGCAAAGGCCGCCACAAAGGAACGCGCACGTGGCATTTGTGGCTGCAAAGGCCGCCACAAAGGAACGCGCACGTGGCATTTGTGGCTGCAAAGGCCGCCACAAAGGAACGCGCACGTGGCATTTGTGGCTGCAAAGGCCGCCACAAAGGAACGCGCACGTGGCATTTGTGGCTGCAAAGGCCGCCACAAAGGAACGCGCACGTGGCATTTGTGGCTGCAAAGGCCGCCACAAAGGAACGCGCACGTGGCATTTGTGGCTGCAAAGGCCGCCACAAAGGAACGCGCACGTGGCATTTGTGGCTGCAAAGGCCGCCACAAAGGAACGCGCACGTGGCATTTGTGGCTGCAAAGGCCGCCACAAAGGAACGCGCACGTGGCATTTGTGGCTGCAAAGGCCGCCACAAAGGAACGCGCACGTGGCATTTGTGGCTGCAAAGGCCGCCACAAAGGAACGCGCACGTGGCATTTGTGGCTGCAAAGGCCGCCACAAAGGAACGCGCACGTGGCATTTGTGGCTGCAAAGGCCGCCACAAAGGAACGCGCACGTGGCATTTGTGGCTGCAAAGGCCGCCACAAAGGAACGCGCACGTGGCATTTGTGGCTGCAAAGGCCGCCACAAAGGAACGCGCACGTGGCATTTGTGGCTGCAAAGGCCGCCACAAAGGAACGCGCACGTGGCATTTGTGGCTGCAAAGGCCGCCACAAAGGAACGCGCACGTGGCATTTGTGGCTGCAAAGGCCGCCACAAAGGAACGCGCACGTGGCATTTGTGGCTGCAAAGGCCGCCACAAAGGAACGCGCACGTGGCATTTGTGGCTGCAAAGGCCGCCACAAAGGAACGCGCACGTGGCATTTGTGGCTGCAAAGGCCGCCACAAAGGAACGCGCACGTGGCATTTGTGGCTGCAAAGGCCGCCACAAAGGAACGCGCACGTGGCATTTGTGGCTGCAAAGGCCGCCACAAAGGAACGCGCACGTGGCATTTGTGGCTGCAAAGGCCGCCACAAAGGAACGCGCACGTGGCATTTGTGGCTGCAAAGGCCGCCACAAAGGAACGCGCACGTGGCATTTGTGGCTGCAAAGGCCGCCACAAAGGAACGCGCACGTGGCATTTGTGGCTGCAAAGGCCGCCACAAAGGAACGCGCACGTGGCATTTGTGGCTGCAAAGGCCGCCACAAAGGAACGCGCACGTGGCATTTGTGGCTGCAAAGGCCGCCACAAAGGAACGCGCACGTGGCATTTGTGGCTGCAAAGGCCGCCACAAAGGAACGCGCACGTGGCATTTGTGGCTGCAAAGGCCGCCACAAAGGAACGCGCACGTGGCATTTGTGGCTGCAAAGGCCGCCACAAAGGAACGCGCACGTGGCATTTGTGGCTGCAAAGGCCGCCACAAAGGAACGCGCACGTGGCATTTGTGGCTGCAAAGGCCGCCACAAAGGAACGCGCACGTGGCATTTGTGGCTGCAAAGGCCGCCACAAAGGAACGCGCACGTGGCATTTGTGGCTGCAAAGGCCGCCACAAAGGAACGCGCACGTGGCATTTGTGGCTGCAAAGGCCGCCACAAAGGAACGCGCACGTGGCATTTGTGGCTGCAAAGGCCGCCACAAAGGAACGCGCACGTGGCATTTGTGGCTGCAAAGGCCGCCACAAAGGAACGCGCACGTGGCATTTGTGGCTGCAAAGGCCGCCACAAAGGAACGCGCACGTGGCATTTGTGGCTGCAAAGGCCGCCACAAAGGAACGCGCACGTGGCATTTGTGGCTGCAAAGGCCGCCACAAAGGAACGCGCACGTGGCATTTGTGGCTGCAAAGGCCGCCACAAAGGAACGCGCACGTGGCATTTGTGGCTGCAAAGGCCGCCACAAAGGAACGCGCACGTGGCATTTGTGGCTGCAAAGGCCGCCACAAAGGAACGCGCACGTGGCATTTGTGGCTGCAAAGGCCGCCACAAAGGAACGCGCACGTGGCATTTGTGGCTGCAAAGGCCGCCACAAAGGAACGCGCACGTGGCATTTGTGGCTGCAAAGGCCGCCACAAAGGAACGCGCACGTGGCATTTGTGGCTGCAAAGGCCGCCACAAAGGAACGCGCACGTGGCATTTGTGGCTGCAAAGGCCGCCACAAAGGAACGCGCACGTGGCATTTGTGGCTGCAAAGGCCGCCACAAAGGAACGCGCACGTGGCATTTGTGGCTGCAAAGGCCGCCACAAAGGAACGCGCACGTGGCATTTGTGGCTGCAAAGGCCG
This sequence comes from Cicer arietinum, assembly GCF_000331145.2. Lineage (NCBI taxonomy): Eukaryota > Viridiplantae > Streptophyta > Magnoliopsida > Fabales > Fabaceae > Cicer > Cicer arietinum. The sequence goes on along the minus strand of NC_021160.2, from coordinate 26,527,050 downwards.
CCACAAAGGAACGCGCACGTGGCATTTGTGGCTGCAAAGGCCGCCACAAAGGAACGCGCACGTGGCATTTGTGGCTGCAAAGGCCGCCACAAAGGAACGCGCACGTGGCATTTGTGGCTGCAAAGGCCGCCACAAAGGAACGCGCACGTGGCATTTGTGGCTGCAAAGGCCGCCACAAAGGAACGCGCACGTGGCATTTGTGGCTGCAAAGGCCGCCACAAAGGAACGCGCACGTGGCATTTGTGGCTGCAAAGGCCGCCACAAAGGAACGCGCACGTGGCATTTGTGGCTGCAAAGGCCGCCACAAAGGAACGCGCACGTGGCATTTGTGGCTGCAAAGGCCGCCACAAAGGAACGCGCACGTGGCATTTGTGGCTGCAAAGGCCGCCACAAAGGAACGCGCACGTGGCATTTGTGGCTGCAAAGGCCGCCACAAAGGAACGCGCACGTGGCATTTGTGGCTGCAAAGGCCGCCACAAAGGAACGCGCACGTGGCATTTGTGGCTGCAAAGGCCGCCACAAAGGAACGCGCACGTGGCATTTGTGGCTGCAAAGGCCGCCACAAAGGAACGCGCACGTGGCATTTGTGGCTGCAAAGGCCGCCACAAAGGAACGCGCACGTGGCATTTGTGGCTGCAAAGGCCGCCACAAAGGAACGCGCACGTGGCATTTGTGGCTGCAAAGGCCGCCACAAAGGAACGCGCACGTGGCATTTGTGGCTGCAAAGGCCGCCACAAAGGAACGCGCACGTGGCATTTGTGGCTGCAAAGGCCGCCACAAAGGAACGCGCACGTGGCATTTGTGGCTGCAAAGGCCGCCACAAAGGAACGCGCACGTGGCATTTGTGGCTGCAAAGGCCGCCACAAAGGAACGCGCACGTGGCATTTGTGGCTGCAAAGGCCGCCACAAAGGAACGCGCACGTGGCATTTGTGGCTGCAAAGGCCGCCACAAAGGAACGCGCACGTGGCATTTGTGGCTGCAAAGGCCGCCACAAAGGAACGCGCACGTGGCATTTGTGGCTGCAAAGGCCGCCACAAAGGAACGCGCACGTGGCATTTGTGGCTGCAAAGGCCGCCACAAAGGAACGCGCACGTGGCATTTGTGGCTGCAAAGGCCGCCACAAAGGAACGCGCACGTGGCATTTGTGGCTGCAAAGGCCGCCACAAAGGAACGCGCACGTGGCATTTGTGGCTGCAAAGGCCGCCACAAAGGAACGCGCACGTGGCATTTGTGGCTGCAAAGGCCGCCACAAAGGAACGCGCACGTGGCATTTGTGGCTGCAAAGGCCGCCACAAAGGAACGCGCACGTGGCATTTGTGGCTGCAAAGGCCGCCACAAAGGAACGCGCACGTGGCATTTGTGGCTGCAAAGGCCGCCACAAAGGAACGCGCACGTGGCATTTGTGGCTGCAAAGGCCGCCACAAAGGAACGCGCACGTGGCATTTGTGGCTGCAAAGGCCGCCACAAAGGAACGCGCACGTGGCATTTGTGGCTGCAAAGGCCGCCACAAAGGAACGCGCACGTGGCATTTGTGGCTGCAAAGGCCGCCACAAAGGAACGCGCACGTGGCATTTGTGGCTGCAAAGGCCGCCACAAAGGAACGCGCACGTGGCATTTGTGGCTGCAAAGGCCGCCACAAAGGAACGCGCACGTGGCATTTGTGGCTGCAAAGGCCGCCACAAAGGAACGCGCACGTGGCATTTGTGGCTGCAAAGGCCGCCACAAAGGAACGCGCACGTGGCATTTGTGGCTGCAAAGGCCGCCACAAAGGAACGCGCACGTGGCATTTGTGGCTGCAAAGGCCGCCACAAAGGAACGCGCACGTGGCATTTGTGGCTGCAAAGGCCGCCACAAAGGAACGCGCACGTGGCATTTGTGGCTGCAAAGGCCGCCACAAAGGAACGCGCACGTGGCATTTGTGGCTGCAAAGGCCGCCACAAAGGAACGCGCACGTGGCATTTGTGGCTGCAAAGGCCGCCACAAAGGAACGCGCACGTGGCATTTGTGGCTGCAAAGGCCGCCACAAAGGAACGCGCACGTGGCATTTGTGGCTGCAAAGGCCGCCACAAAGGAACGCGCACGTGGCATTTGTGGCTGCAAAGGCCGCCACAAAGGAACGCGCACGTGGCATTTGTGGCTGCAAAGGCCGCCACAAAGGAACGCGCACGTGGCATTTGTGGCTGCAAAGGCCGCCACAAAGGAACGCGCACGTGGCATTTGTGGCTGCAAAGGCCGCCACAAAGGAACGCGCACGTGGCATTTGTGGCTGCAAAGGCCGCCACAAAGGAACGCGCACGTGGCATTTGTGGCTGCAAAGGCCGCCACAAAGGAACGCGCACGTGGCATTTGTGGCTGCAAAGGCCGCCACAAAGGAACGCGCACGTGGCATTTGTGGCTGCAAAGGCCGCCACAAAGGAACGCGCACGTGGCATTTGTGGCTGCAAAGGCCGCCACAAAGGAACGCGCACGTGGCATTTGTGGCTGCAAAGGCCGCCACAAAGGAACGCGCACGTGGCATTTGTGGCTGCAAAGGCCGCCACAAAGGAACGCGCACGTGGCATTTGTGGCTGCAAAGGCCGCCACAAAGGAACGCGCACGTGGCATTTGTGGCTGCAAAGGCCGCCACAAAGGAACGCGCACGTGGCATTTGTGGCTGCAAAGGCCGCCACAAAGGAACGCGCACGTGGCATTTGTGGCTGCAAAGGCCGCCACAAAGGAACGCGCACGTGGCATTTGTGGCTGCAAAGGCCGCCACAAAGGAACGCGCACGTGGCATTTGTGGCTGCAAAGGCCGCCACAAAGGAACGCGCACGTGGCATTTGTGGCTGCAAAGGCCGCCACAAAGGAACGCGCACGTGGCATTTGTGGCTGCAAAGGCCGCCACAAAGGAACGCGCACGTGGCATTTGTGGCTGCAAAGGCCGCCACAAAGGAACGCGCACGTGGCATTTGTGGCTGCAAAGGCCGCCACAAAGGAACGCGCACGTGGCATTTGTGGCTGCAAAGGCCGCCACAAAGGAACGCGCACGTGGCATTTGTGGCTGCAAAGGCCGCCACAAAGGAACGCGCACGTGGCATTTGTGGCTGCAAAGGCCGCCACAAAGGAACGCGCACGTGGCATTTGTGGCTGCAAAGGCCGCCACAAAGGAACGCGCACGTGGCATTTGTGGCTGCAAAGGCCGCCACAAAGGAACGCGCACGTGGCATTTGTGGCTGCAAAGGCCGCCACAAAGGAACGCGCACGTGGCATTTGTGGCTGCAAAGGCCGCCACAAAGGAACGCGCACGTGGCATTTGTGGCTGCAAAGGCCGCCACAAAGGAACGCGCACGTGGCATTTGTGGCTGCAAAGGCCGCCACAAAGGAACGCGCACGTGGCATTTGTGGCTGCAAAGGCCGCCACAAAGGAACGCGCACGTGGCATTTGTGGCTGCAAAGGCCGCCACAAAGGAACGCGCACGTGGCATTTGTGGCTGCAAAGGCCGCCACAAAGGAACGCGCACGTGGCATTTGTGGCTGCAAAGGCCGCCACAAAGGAACGCGCACGTGGCATTTGTGGCTGCAAAGGCCGCCACAAAGGAACGCGCACGTGGCATTTGTGGCTGCAAAGGCCGCCACAAAGGAGGCCCAATCCAGCTGGATTTTGTGGCCGCTTAGGCCGTCACAAAGGATTGTACCGTTGGCATTACTGGCGGCAAAGGCCGCCACAAATGGAGGCCCAATTACTGGCGGAAAAGGCCGTCACAAAGCATTTTACCGTTAGAATTACTGGCGGCAAAAGCCGCCACAAATGGCATTATAGCCGTTGGCTTTTCTGGCCGCCCAGGCCGCCACAAATATCAATATATCCGTTGGCATTGTGGCTGCTTTAGCCGCCACAAATGCTCAACCTGAATCTATATATATTTTTCTCCCCTCCTCCTTCATTTTTTCACATCCAACTTCTCTCTACAACCTCATTCTAACCATTCTCTCCTCCTTCTCTCTACACAAAATTACTCTTAAGCTTCATTTAAATTTGGTAAGTATAATTATATTATATATGTAGTTTTATAATTTTATTTTTTAATTTGATATAACTAATTAATGTTATTGATTTTTATTTTTACAGTGCTTGTTAATTATTTCGAAGACTTGCAAGCATATCGTACGTGAGTGAAAGCTTGAAGTCAGACGCTACTCGGCATCAAGTTAGTATTTTATATATTTTAAATTTAGATTAGTAAATATATATATTATTTTTAAAATATAGATTAGTAATATTTATATTTAGATTAGTTTTATAAATTTATTTTTAAAAAAATAGAAATGATGTTGTTTACATATTAATATATGATAAATTAAAGTTTCAAACCACGGTTAAAATATATTAGTTTTAATATAATTATTATTTAAAAAAACATTATTAAAATTGATGATATTATTATTTTTTGTTATAAATAAGTCTTGATTATTAGTCTTGATTTTTAAAAAAACATCATTTAAAATTTTATATAGGTTTATATATATTTATTGTATTGATATATATAATTTATTGTATTGATATATATATTATATTGATAATAATATATTATATATTATTGTATTGTATTGATAATAATATATTATATTGTATTGATATATATATATAATTTTATTTCGGTTTATATATATTTATTGTATTGGTAATAATATATTATATTGTGTGCAGATGCATGCTCCCCTAATTGACATATAAATATGTCAAAATTTATATATAATGCTTTTGAAAAATAAAGCAATTAATATATAAAACATCGATATATATATAAATATATATGCACATAATTTATATATTTATTTAATTTTTAGAATAAACATATACATATATATATACACACACACACACACACACACACAGATATATATATATATATATATATATATATATATGGATTTATACCGTAGTTGGATGTACGATAGGAATTTTCCTGGAAGAAAGGGTCTTAAACAACGTTTTGCTAACAAGGTTGAAGACTTTCTGAATTTTGCGAGAGTGCAACAAATTGTCCAAGATGAAGGGGGAATGAGATGTCCATGTTGTTTATGTCGATGTAGACGGTTTAAAAGTGAAGATGAAATAAGAGTGCATTTGTATGCAGATGGATTTATGCCTAACTACTGGATTTGGACTAATCATGGAGAAGAGTCTCCAGCGGCGCCTAATACTAGTACATCTATGGAGAATTATAACACAGGTCCTTCAAGTAGTACTACCATGTTAGGTATAGATTATTATAACTATCAACACTTTGAGGCGATGAATGATATGATCTCGGATGCTGTTGGGGTTAATTTGTCATTCAATGAAGATCAATATGACGATACCGATGGACTTCCCAATGAAGAAGCTCAGAGATTTTATGGTCTTTTGAAAGAGACAAATAAACCGTTGTTTGAAGGTTCTTCAAACTCAAAGTTATCAATGTGTATTAGACTATTAGGTCTAAAGTCTCAATTTCATGTTCCTGATTTAGCTTTGGATTTCATGACTAAAATGATGCTAGATGCAACACCTGTTAGAGATGGTTTGCCGCAAAGTTATTATGATGCGAAACGGTTAGTGTCAAAGTTAGGATTAGGTGTCAAGAGGATTGATTGTTGTGTTAAAGGTTGCATGTTGTATTATGACAATGAATTTGGTATGAATGATGCTAACTTAGTTGAATGCAAATTTTGTCAACAACCAAGGTATCACCAAAGGAATAACTCTAGGGTAAGTAGGGGAAAATCAATTCCAAGGAAAGCAATGTTTTACCTACCTATTGTATCAAGATTGCAGAGATTGTTTGCATCAATACAAACTGCAGGAAATATGACGTGGCATTATGAGAATAGAAGAAATTCAAGCGAGTTGCGACATCCGTCTGATGGTCAGGCATGGAAACACTTTGATCAAATGCATCCTGATTTTGCGTCAGATCCACGCAATGTAAGACTTGGATTATCCTCAGATGGATTTACGTCGTACATACAAGCATCGTCTACTCCTTATTCTTGTTGGCCGGTTATTGTTACTCCTTACAATCTTCCTCCTAATATGTGTATGTCTAAACCTTATATGTTCTTAGCTGCTGTGATACCAGGTCCTTCTAATCCTACAACTGGTATTGATATTTTTTTACAACCTTTGATTGACGATTTGAAGAGGTTGTGGAATGGTGTCTTGACATATGATATTGCTCGGAGAGAAAATTTTATGATGAGAGCTGCATTGATGTGGACCATTAATGATTTCCCCGCTTATGGGATGTTGTCAGGATGGGGCACCCATGGTAAATTAGCTTGTCCTATTTGTATGGAAGATACAAAAGCATTTACTTTAAAATTTGGCGGGAAAGCATCGTGGTTTGACTCGCATCGTAGGTTTTTACCTGCTGATCATGCATTTAGAAGGAACAAAGCTGCATTTATGAAGGGCTATGCAGAAAGTCTAGGACCACCGCTTAAGTTGACATCAGAACAAGTTTGGAATAAAGTAAAAGATATGCCAAAGGTACATGTTGTTAATGGTGTGGCCTGTAAACCACAAGGTTATGGACAATGGCACAATTGGACAAAAAGATGTATTTTTTGGGATCTACCGTATTGGAAAGATAATCTTTTGAGACATAATCTCGATGTAATGCATATTGAGAAAAATTTCTTTGACAACATATTTAATACTGTGATGAATGTGAAAGGAAAAACAAAAGATAATGACAAAGCCAGAAAAGACATAGGTATATATTGCAGACGACCAGATTTGTTGTTGGTGGAACAAAACGGCAAGACCCTAAAACCTCGTGCGAATTACACTTTATCTACTGATGAAGCCAAATCTGTTTATCGTTGGATCAAAGAGCTGAAGACGCCTGACGGTTATTGTTCTAATTTGGCAAGATGTGCTGATGTGGAAAATGGGAGGATGCATGGGATGAAAAGTCATGATTGTCATATATTTTTAGAGTGTTTACTTCCTATTGCCTTTAGTGCTTTACCGACACATGTATTGAACCCACTTATTGAAGTGAGTCAATATTTCAAGAATTTGTGTTCTTCAACACTCTATGATAAAGATCTCATCAAGATGGAAAATGACATTCCGATCATTCTATGTAAGTTGGAGAAAGTATTTCCTCCTGGGTTTTTTGATTCCATGGAGCATCTCTCAGTGCATCTTGCAAGTGAAGCTAGGCTTGGTGGACCAGTTCAGTATAGATGGATGTATCCATTTGAAAGGTGATATATATATACATATACTTGATTTTCAATATACTTCAACTTATATATACATGGAGCTTATTGTACATCTCTTTGTATATTATAGGTTCATGGGTTATTCAAAACGGTCGGTGAAAAACAAAGCTAGAGTTGAGGGCTCAATTTGTTCATCTTACCTTCACCGTGAAACAACACACTTTTGTTCTCATTATTTCAACAACGAAACGTTGTCACCAGTTAACGGAAGAAACGCTACTGATAGTGTTATACGTCATCCACATGCTTTATCAGTTTTTTGCTTGTCTGGTCATCATGCTGGTAGGGATTTTCCGATTTTCTGGCCAAGCGACAAAGTATTTAATGCGGCACATGTTCACGTTTTGATTAACTGCACCGAAGTTAAACCATACATTGAGTACGTTTCAAATTTCTCTTCATATTAATTATATTTAATTATATGATTAAATTGATATTCACCATATATATGGTCATCGATCAGGGCATTTTTAAATACGGGACAATCATCTGATGATATACATTCAAATTTCCCATTATGGTTTCAACAACAAGTGCATCTCGAAGAACAAACTCCTATCAACATCCACTTAAGGCACTTATCTATGGGCCCGAGTAGAAGTTTCAAAGAATGGCACACCTATTACGTCAATGGATACAAATTTCACACTGAATCTTGGACTGAAGGAAAAGAAACAATTAATAGTGGAGTTTGTATGAAAAGTGTCTCTGATAGTGGTGTAGTAGAAGATTTCTATGGCATAATTGAGCATATTTACGAAATTGACTACACGTTCCTAGATTATGCGAAAAAAGTGGTGTTGTTTTACTGTAAGTGGTTTGATCCATCTAGCAGAGGAACTAAAATAAATTTGATATCCAATACTGTAGACATTCGTATGAGCAAAAAATATCCACGGTTTGATCCATTTGCCCTGGCCCATAATGTAAGACAAGTCTATTATGTTCCTTATCCATCAACTGTCAGAAGCAAACAAGGTTGGTGTGCTGCAATCAAAACAAGACCAACGAGTGGAATCGAAGAAGTTGAAGCAGGTCAAAATGAAGAAGTTGCATTTCAAATGGATGAAATGTCAAATTTGGATCATGTGATTGGAGATGAGACTATTAGTCAACTTTGTCATGAGTCACACATTGGAGAAGAAGTTGATGAACAAGAAATAGATGAATTAGAGAATGATGAAGGCAATGACTTAATTCACTCATCAAATGACGACGACGATGATGACGAAGACGAAGACGAAGACAATTAATTAATTATATATATATGTGTGTTTCTATATCTATAATATTATATATTGTAATTGAAATGAACGACACCTTATATATATATTTTTATATTTTATATATATTTCTTTATTTATGTCAGTGTTATAATTTATTTATGTATATTTCATTATTAATTAATCTTATGTTAATTGTATACACACATATATTATATTATATATATGTATGGATATGGATATATATATATATAGACATGGCTTCAGTGTCGGGAGTAGGAGGATCAGGAGGTTCGGATGGATCGGGAGGAACAGGAACGGCGGCAATACGAGGAATATCCAAAACATCACGTGGTAAGAAAAAAGTTGCTAAACGTGTTGTTAATGACCCATCTCTCATGCCGATGCCGTCCATTGGTACTAGTGGTGGAGCTATTCCTCTATATCCGGAGGTCCCAGTAGAGCCTTATACCTTAGACGAAATAATGGATCCCGGATGTGTTGATTGCTACAACCGCATTGTCATCATTCCAGAAGGAGATGGGTATGTAAACTATGATTGATTAAATATTTCATTATTATTGCAATGTAAATACATTATTAATTTTATTAATTTATTTTTATATTTAATTTGCATATAAACTTTGAAGATATCTTCCTTTTAAATCATCTGCAAAGGCAATTGCTGAAGTCATACAAGAGAAATATAAAAAACCATGGTTGTCTTGGGGTGAGATAAAAGAGGATAAGACACCTCAAATTAGGGAAGTTGATCAGTTTTTACATTGTTTCAAAGTAAGTCATTAGATTAATTTATTTAATTACTATTTATTTATACATTTGATTAATTTACTGAATTACTAATTATATTTTTAATATTTTTTAAATTTCAACAAACAACAGACCAAATGCACTTGGAAAAGAGAGCATGATGCCGCAGTTTTGGCTTCATTTGACCATCGCTTTTCAAAGCGTCTCTCATCTATGTTGGCTTACGCACGTAATAAGGGGGAGGAAAAACGGCCTAATTGGATTGGTGAAAATGTTTGGACTGCTTTGTGGAGGAAATGGAACACAGATGCTTACAAACAGAAGAGAGAAAAAGCAAAGACTAATAGAGCATCTGAGAGGGGTACCAGTACTCATAAGGGAGGTTCCATGTCTGCTGGAGAAATTAAATATTATATGGTAATTTATTATTATTTATAATATATATCTATTAATTTATATTCAATTAATCATCACATTTCACCAACTTATAAACTTGACATTAATTTAATATTTTAGGAAAAGCAACTTGGAAGGGAGGTCACTCAGGCTGAGATACATCGCTATCTTCATGTTAATCCTGAAACAAATGAGTATACTGATGAATTATCAAAAAATATTCAGGTAATTATTATATATTAATTGTTATATATTAATTAGACCTATAAATTATTATATATTAATTATTAACTATTTTATTTTTTTATTTTTAATATAGGAACAACTTCAACAAATCATGAAAGAATGGGATGATCATCAAGCTACTCTTCCTCCTGCTCAGCGAGCTGGTCCAGTGCAGCGGAAACAATATGAGACCGCAAGTTTTATGCACATCAGTGGTGGCAAGTACAAAGGGCGTGTGCTGGGTGCCGGTAGTTTATCATCAACCTTTAAGAAAGGTCCAACCGGCTATATTCAGACTGAGACGTCTTCTTCTTATGCTAGTACGGATCGATCTCATCGTCCGTCGATAGATAATGATCTTGACCAGTTAAAGAAGCAATGGGCAAGTGAGCAAGAAGAAAAGACACAACAGCTGATACAAGCCGCAATTGATAAATTGAATGAGGAGTGGAAACAAAAGTTTCAAGAGCAGCAGCAGCAGTTTCAGCAGCAACAACAACAATTTCAACAACAACAATTTTCATTTCCTCCTGTGTTTCATCAGCAGTTCCCGCCTCGGCCTCAATACTTGCCTCAACAACCACTATTCCAGCAGCAACAAAATTACTCTCAATACTCCCAGCAGCAGCAACCGCCTCCAAATTTCCAACAGCAACACCAGGATCCTCCGAACTCTGCCTTCCAGCAAGTACAGCAGCAGCCGCCAATGTTTCAACAACAACAATATTTTCATAATTATCCGTATGTTCCGTCCTCTTCACATCAAATTCCTCAACCTCAACCAGATCATCAAACTGCATACCGACCAACTATGCCAACAGCTGGGTTGATCAGACCAGATTTAAATCAACCTCAACCAGCTAGGGCTCCTCATTCGACTAGTGGTGGTGCCATTGAAGATGAAATTCAATTTCAAACCATGATGTCTCCTCCAACACAAATTCATAATACTTTTGAGGGACTTCTTTCGTCGGGCATGGCAGGACATAATGATGGTGTGAGTGGAGCTGATCAGAGGAATTATTATGAGGATTGATGTCATCTGAATAATTTCATAATTTATTTTTGGGTTGTATGAACACATATTAATTATGTTGTCTTAGTTAATTATTGTGTGTTTAATTTTGCGTTTGTAAGACATTATTTATAAATTTTGGGTTTGTAAGACATTATTTGTTAATTTTGGAATGCATGTTTTATTTGATTTTGTGGTAATTAATTTAATTATTATTAATATTATATTTTTATATATAATATTTATTTTTATTTTAATATTTAATTTTAATTTTATTTAAATTTTAATTTAATTTTAATTTTAATTTTTTTTATTTGTAATTTAAATTAATCTTTAATTATAATTATAATTTAAATATTTTATTTTAAATTTAATTTTAATTTTTAATTATATTCAGATTAGTTTATTATATATTAAATTTAATTTATAATGATATTATATTTTAAATTTAATTATAATTTTAATTTAATTACAATTTAAATTCAAATTTTAAATTTATATTTATATTAATTTATTATATATAATATTATAATACAAAATTAATTTTGAATTTAAAAAAATTAATTTTTTAATATACGTAATATTTTGTGGCGGCCTAAACCCCCACAAAAAATTTTTTTTTATCTGGAGGGCATTTGTGGCGGGGCCAAACCCCA
>NC_021160.2:26508710-26515410 GCF_000331145.2 Cicer arietinum | reverse complement strand
TTTGTGGCTGCAAAAGCCCTCACAAATATCTGTCTTTTGTGGCTGAAAAAGCCCTCACAAATGCTAACTTGTTTCTGGCACTTTGTGGCTGCAAAAGCCCTCACAAAATTTTGTGACCAGCTTCTTTGTGGCTGCCAAAAGCCCTCACAAAAGCCACCTTTGTGGCTGATTATACCCCTTTGTGAGGGCAAAAGCCCTCACAAAATGCTTGTTTTCTTGTTGTGCACGCTTGTTAGTTGATCATAGATATTGGATTGGTTCTTTTAATGGTATGGGTCTAAGAGGTTCACTCAAAATAGGGATTGGATCTGACGCAGATAATACTATTAGATTTTTTTTTTTGGCGACTGAATTAGAAATCGAAAAAGTTTAGCCGCGGTAGAGATTAATTTAGAGAGCAAATATGTATAGTAGTTAATTAAATCAAATCGTGTCTCTAAAATAGTCACAAATACATTTTAACAACTGATTTAGAGACCAATTTGTTAGCGACCGATTTAGAAATCAATCTAATTCTTTTTATTTTTCTTTTAAAAATAGGATTTTTGCGACTGATTTAAAGACCAATTTATTAACATTGTTACAAATATATTTTAGGAACCGATTAAGAAACCAACTGCTTTAGAGGCCAATTCAATTTTTTTTTTCTTTTAAAAATTGGATTTTATATGGTCTTTTAATGAAATCACACTTGTTAATGAAATCACACTTGTTGCTTTCATTTTCTTAGTCTCGCCTTCTTTCTCCGATGTTTTGCGCTCTCTCTCAACTCTCCCCCGAATCTTATTCTCCAAATCGTTCCAACTCATTATAGCCAAGCTTATTGCTAGCCTATCACCTAGAGCCAAGCTTCGATCGCGACTGCTCGTCACTTCTGGACGCCTTCTTCCATCACTCGAGATCCAAGTCAACACCAGCAAAGATCTCTTGATTCCTCGCGGCCGAGCCGACTTGGAAGCAAGCTACATGTCGCCTATCTCACCCCCTTTCTTATCATTAGTAAGATAGGTTGCCCCTTGCTCTTTACTCCAGGTAATCCTATCTTCTTACTGCTAGATACTACCCTCTTTTGTTTCTATTTGAATTAAACCCTAATTTTGTTCCTCTTTTGTTTCTCTTTGAATTAAACCCTAATTTTATTCCTCTTTTCATTTCATTTGAAGTTGTTGCCATAAACAAGCTGAGGTAAAACTGTGTCGTTTTGGTTTCTATGACCAAACGACGATATTGTTTTTCTCCTTTTGTTAGAGTGGGCATGATGCTATTCTTAGCTTTTCAATCTAGTTGATCCATTTTTTTTTATCTAAGTAATTCGATTTCTCATTTGAATTGTTAATTTTCGTTAACACTCCAATTTTTAACAGTGACAGTGTATTTTTGAAATAAGAATACTTTCAAAGTTTAACTCTTAATTCACTTTTACTTAAAGTACAAATATTTTTTTAAAATCTTTTTTAATTCCTTTACGAAAGGAATTAAGAGAAACACATACAAAATAACCGAAATAAGGAAGCTAGGTGATAATACATATATAACGCCTGAGGCAAAGTACCATATAGAAAATATAGACTAAGGATTTCAAAAGAAAAAAGATCAGGACTATGAGTCGTTCCAAATGCTCACTCATATCCCGGGGTTATTCCCGACATACACCCACGCATGAGTGTTGCTCCAAGAACGTGTCACCTCCACTATGTGTACACTACACCAAATTTTAAAGAACTATATTTTGATTATTTTATAATATCCATCCCTAAAAAACATTCCCTTTAATACTTTTAATGCCTATCATCAAATAAAAAATAATTAAAAAAATTCCATCAAATAAATATGTTTTTATTTATTTATAATTAATGTATCAAAGAAATATGTTATTATATCACAAATTTATAAATAAATATTTTATTATAAGTATTTATTTATAAGGTATTTAATTTATTTATCAAATAAATATATTATTATATCACAGATTTATAAATAAATATTTTATTATAAGTATTTATTTATAAGGTATTTAATTTATTTATCAAATAAATATATTATTATATCACAGATTTATAAATATTTATATATTAAATATGTTTTTATTTATTTATCAACATATAATAACCAAAGGCTTTGAAAATATGGGCAAAAATGTATACAACACTTTTTTAAGATCAGGTCTTGTAAAACGCTTTTGGAAAAAGTGTTGTCCTAGAGTCTTTATAATTTTTTAAGTATATGCATGTAAAACTTAATTGGTTTCTTAATTGTGTTGTTCACTCTCCTTGCAAACACTCCTCTCTCTCTGTGAAACCCCCTCTCCCTACAAACCCTCCTCCCCCGATGCAACCCTTCCTAGGGAAACCCGTAACCCAAATCTCACCTGCTCCCTGCAAATCGTTCTCTGAGTTAGGTTCTCTGTGCGAACCCTTCAACACGACTTCGACCCTAATATCAAAAGATTTTTAGGGTTCTTGATTTTGGCAATGTCAGCATAACAATCGTCTCTCTAAATCAAAAGTCTATGCCCAAACTGAGGAAACACAGTATTTAGAATTTCTTGAATGATTGCTAGAATTACATAATAAATCCCTTAGTAAAAGACGCCGAGTTCTGTGTTGGCTATGTGAAGTAGTAAAAAATGCTGAGTAACAAAATAAATCCCTCAGGTACTCTATTTCTTTATGGTTTTTGTATGATTTATTTTCTCTTAATTTTTTGTCTGAGGATATTGTAGTTTTCTAATAACCCGTTTCTTTGTTGTTGGATATGATGGTGTGAAATTATGTGAATCATATTGGTCGAATATGCCCTATTTAGGAAAATTAGGAATAGTGATATTATTGGAGTAGTTCAAATTGTACGATTAGTTAAGGAGTCCCAAGAGTGATTCCAAGGCTCTACCATCAGTTTCAAATGTCTGCATGTTCTAAGATTCAAAACCAATTAATTATATTAAACTTTGGTAGTGTTTGATGATTTCTCTATGGAATAGAAATATTGAATTTTGTGTTGGCCTGTCAAATTAAGTGTTTGATGCTTTCTCTAATACTTTGTGTTGAAAATCAATTAAGTGTTTGATGCTTTCTCTAATATTGAATTTTGTATTGATCTGTCAAATTAATTTGGTGTTGAACCAAATAGAAATATTAAATATACTCCTTTGTTGCATTTTTGGTGCATTTTCTGCATTTTTGTTGCATTGTTGTACTACTGTGTTGACCAATGTACTGCATTTTTCCATTTTTGGTGTTGGAAACGGTAATTTTTTTTGTTATTCAATTTCAACTCTTTCTCTATTTTTTTCTACTACTTTGTTGCTAATTAAATCATTTATTATTTATTGATGAAGTTTTTTTTTTGTTTCCTTTGTTGATAGACTGTCTTGACTTCACTGTTGTAGCTAGCAGCAACCTTCGTTATTTGGTTTATCATAGCAGCACTGCACACATACATATTTTAGGTATGTCAGTTGATACTATATAATGTTTGATGCTATAAGTTATATTTTAGGTATGTCAGCTGATACTATTTACCAGTTTAAATACTTAACTTATAGTCTGTAAAAGTTCAAACAGACACAAAGCATAAAATCTAAAGGCAATGCATGACACAAGAAAGATACTTTGCCTATTAAAAAAAAAAAACAGGAAAGGTACTTTCAGAAGCCATACCATGCAAGCCTGAAGTGAGTAGAGTTAAACTAATAAAAATGCATATACCAACCCATCCCAGGTGCTAGTCCTTATAAGGAAAACTTGACAACATTACAAGAAAATAGTGGAACTCAGACAATACAACATTTTGACAAGCATTTTATAAATATCGTGTTTACTAAAGGATAATGAATTATATAGTCTAATGAGAAGCGCTTAAGTTTAGCATGATTTGAAGAAAACTCCAAGACTACAGTTGAGTTATAAGCATGACTCCTATAATTCAAAAAGACAGTCCTAGTCTTTTGGCTATAAGTGTTCTTAATTTAAATATGTTTAGCAACTTAGCATACTACTATACACATATTAAAGTGATCTTCTTATAATCTATTTTACAGTATTAGAACCGTAAAAACTCATATTTTAGAATTGAGTTATAATGCCAAATTAATTTACATCAAAACCCATATATCAGCACTGTGAAAAGAAAGAGTATCTAATCATTGTAGACAAGGTGAGGATTAAATTTGTCCATAATTTCTTAAGACAAAAGCTATGCTCTCAACGCATCAGCTTGCATCCCAGCCACACCAGTAAGGGAACCACACAGCAAACCACCGTCACCTTGTAAGCAACACCAAAATTGGTTTGAAAAATATTGAAGCTAGATAATGTGAAATGTCATTTAGTTTTAACAATTTTGATCGACTTATCATAGTGGTTTTTAATACACATTGTTATCTCATGCCATATTATCTAATTGACCATATTCTGAATTTAATGGCCACTAATATATTTTACCTTACAATCTGTATTGTAGTTGTATGTCTAGTAGTGTGCTTCAAGATTCCATCCCTTAAGATTTTTTGGAACATTTAGCATAGCCATAAAAAAATCAAGGTTTATTTGTCTTGAATTTTTTAGTTTTGGCAGTGGTTTCTCAAAAAATAAGAATAATATTTTAACTGTAAAAAATTGTGATAAAAAGTTCATTGGCTGAATATTAAGCAATTATATCATAAGTACCATTTTCCATACTTTTGCCATACTTGTGCCTCTAGTGTTCTTTATTAAATTTTGTATCTGTTTGTACTGCTTTTATAATTCTACTGTGTAAAATGTGTTGGTTTTATGGCTTCTATCCTTAGGAAATTTTATACAATATTATCAACAAGATTATCTAATTCTTTCCTAAGTGATGAATTAATATCAAAACCAACTTGTTTAATATTAATTCCTATTTTAACAGCAAAAGATTCAAACAGTTTATTCAAAGCGGAATTTCACAATCACATGCAAGATCAATATAAAAAGTAAAGAGAGAGAGGAAATAGTGCACCAGGAGATTTTTATACTGGTTCGGCTATCACTTTGATAACCTACATCCAGTCCTAAAATCTATAACAGATTTCAGCCTTTCACTAGAATGATTTGAGGAATTTTTTACAAACTTTCCACCGTCACAGCCTATCCATCCAACTCACAACCACTTCTATCACAATACCAACCTATCCCTAAGAGTTACTCGTCAAACTCTAACGAGATCAAGCTGAGGTTTCTTTTAGATGAACACAAGTATCCTAAAAGATAACCACCAGTGTACACTACTGGATTTCCAAAACTTCAATTACAGAAATTGTTCTTTCACAAAGAATTAAATCGATTGTTACAGAAATTGTTCTTTCACAAAGAATTACAGTTGTAACAATTTTTCTCTCAAAGTGTTTTTCAGTTTTCCATGTTATGAAAAAATGTTATGATTGTTATGAAAAAATTGTGATTGATTCAATTTATATATTTTCAGAAAAACAACATATAAATCGATTTCGTAATCGATTTTATTAAAGTTTGATACCAGCTTAATCGATTACCTAATCGATTATCACATGTCTTGTTTTTCTTGAATCTTGGAAATATAAGAACTAATCGATTTCCTAATCGATCCTTTTAATGCACTTATCAGAAACTGATACTCAGTTTGTATCAGAATCAATTGACTAATCGATTATACTTGTTTTGTTCAAACAACGAGATCAAAACAATCGATTACTCATTCGATTCATTTATTAACATAATCGATTTGGCAATGGGCTAAGTTCTCCCTGTAACTCAGACATTTTGCTTCAATCGATTCGTCAATCGACTTGGCTGGTCACAGTGACTAAGATGTTTTACTCCAATCGATTTGTCAATCGACTTGGCTTGTTACAATAGCTTAGCTGTTTAGTTAAAATCGATGTGCCAATCGATTATGCAATATGTTTTTGATAAATGATTAACCAGTTCATTCTTTCAATCGATTACCTAATCGATTAATGCAAAGCTTGCAACTCAAGAAACATCTATCAATCGATTATCTAATCGATTAGTGCAAAGCTTGCAACTTAAGAAACTTATTTCAATTGATTGTCCAATCGATTTTGTTGATCACAGAACACATGTCTGATGAAAAAGCATTTTCATAATCGATTTGCCAATCGATTGACTCAGTATGAACTTGGTTCTGTGAATCACAAAGTCGATTACTCAATTGATGTGCAAATCGATTGTCCAATTGATTTGTTTAAACACAGAACACAGGTTTTGATAAAAACCTTTAAGTAATCGATTTCCCAATCGATTACCTTAGTGAAACCTTTATTCTATGAGTCAGACAATCGATTGCTCATTTTGGATATCTGAGATTACTAAATCGATTATGCAATCGATTTGGTAATGCTGATTTTCTATTTTGTCACAGGATAATCGATGTCTCAATCGATTTTGCACAGGGATCATATTTCATTTTGATCCATAATACCAAGTTTCATTCTAATATAGAAGAAACTTTCATTGGGTAAGGCTTTGGTAAATATATCCTCTAATTGATCAGATGTATTAACATAATCAAGCATGATATTACCATTTTGGTATTGATCTCTAATGAAATGATGTCTAATCTCTATGTGCTTTGTTCTAGAGTGCATAACAGGATTCTTTGTAATATTTATGGCACTAGTGTTGTCACACATGATTGGCACAGTTCCAAGATCAACACCAAAGTCAGAAAGGTGTTGTTT
>NC_021160.2:26378294-26508097 GCF_000331145.2 Cicer arietinum | reverse complement strand
TTACTGTTTGTGGATCCAAAAATTATGTCATCAACATAAATTTAGACAAGCTGAATGTCTTTTCCCTTTTTCTTTATAAAGAGTGTTTTATCAACATTTCCTCTTAAAAATTTTTGCTGTATGAGGAAATTGCTGAGCTTTTCATACCAAGCTCTTGGAGCTTGTTTCAATCCATAGAGAGCTTATGTTAGTTTATAAACATGGTTTGGAAAAGCAGGATCCTCAAATCCTAGAGTTTGACTAACATAAACCTCCTCTTGGATATCTCCATTTAGAAAAGCACTTTTTACATCCATTTGATACAATTTAAAGTCCATGATACAAACATAAGCAAGTAGAATCCTAATTGCTTCTAATCTGGCTACATGAGCATAAGTCCTCATCATAATCAATACCTTCCTCCTGGTTGTAACCTTTAGCAACTAGTCTAGCCTTATTCCTAGTTATTACCCCATTCTCATCCATCTTATTCCTAAACACCCATCTAGTTCCATTGACATGTTTGTCTTCTGGTTTAGGAACTAAGATCCATACTTTGTTTCTCTCAAATTGATTAAGCTCTTCTTGCATGGAAATTATCCAATCATTGTCCAAGAGAGCTTCCTTTATATTCTTAGGTTCTACTTGAGAAACAAAATGTCAGTTGGAGGCACTGTTTCATTTGGTTCTTTTGGATCTGATTCTACACATTCATCAAGAGAATCATTAACTATAAGAGGGGTACTGTTCAAGTTTTTGGTAAACATTTCATCAAATTTTACATGAACAGATTCCTCTATAGTTTTGGTTCTTTTATTGTAGATCCTATAGGCCTTACTAGATTGAGAATATCCCAGAAAAATTCCCTCATCTTCCTTAGAGTCAAATTTCCCTAGATGCTCTTTTCCATTATTCAATACAAAACACTTGCATCCAAAGACTCTAAAATAGGCAATATTTGGTTTTCTACCTTTGTATAGTTCATAGGGTGTTTTTCTAAGGATAGGCCTAATGAGAACTCTATTCATCACATGAGCAACTGTGTTTATTGCATCAGCCCAAAAGTATTTAGGGAGCTTAGAGTCATTTATCATTGTTCTAGCATGTTCTTCTAGAGCTCTATTCTTCCTTTCTACAACTCCATTCTGTTGTGGAGTTCTTGGGGCTGAGTACATGTGGTGAATTCCATTTTGATCACAATAGTTATCAAAAGACTCATTTTGAAATTCTCCACCATGATCACTCTTAATGGAAACTATTTTATGATTCTTCTCATTTTGAACTTGATTTGCAAATTTTTTGAAAATTGAGAAGGCATCACTTTTGTGAGACAGAAAATAAGTCCATGTATATCTAAAGTAATCATCAACTAACACATAATCATACAGATTTCCTCCAAAGCTTTTTACTTGAGATGGACCAAACAGATCCATATGAATTAATTGTAGAACTCTATCAGTTTGTACTAAGTCTATTGAGGGGAAGGAGGACTTAACTAATTTACTTTTCTCACAAGAGTCACATAATTTTTCCTTTGAAAAATTTCTGCTTGGAAGACCTAGCACTAGTTGTTTACTAACAAGTTTGTTAAGATGATTAATATGTATGTGAGCTATTCTCTTATGCCACAACCAATCTTCATCAAACTTAGATAATAAACAGCAGATATCATTTACAGGTAAAGAACCAAAATTAATCATGTATATATTGTTTACTCTTTCACCTACCAATTTCATGCTTTTATCTTCCTTATGCTCAAGTGTACAAGACTGAGATGTAAAATATACCTGGAATCCTTTATCACACAGCTGACTAATAGTAAGCAAGTTGTGTTTCAAACCTTTGACATAGAGAACGTCCTTGATAATTGTTGTTGATTCACTCCCTATGTCTCCAACACCAAGTATTTTACCTTTGTTGTTGTAACCGTATTTTACATATCCACCATTTTTTGAATTGAGAGACAAGAATTTTGATTTGTCTCCTGTCATGTGCTTGGAACATCCACTATCTAGGTACCATGAGTGCGTTTTGGATGTCAAGCACATCTGCAATACAGAATTAAACTTTGGTTTTAGGTACCCAATTTAAATTGGGTCCTTGAGGGTTAGTTTCAATCATAGGTTTCTTTATTTTCCAAATTTGTTTCCATCCCTTATTAGCAAGCTTTTTCAATTTACAATTGTAAGATATATGTCCCTTTTTACAATAGAAATGACATGAAAAAGCAGAGGATGAATTATGAGTTGGTTTAATGAAGATATCATGCATTTGCTTTGATTTAACAAATTTATGGTTCTGTTTAGCATTCCTGTTTTGTCTATAGCCAATTCCAGATTTTTCATTATGATTCCTTTGATTCCCAAGAAGAACATTTAGGTTGTTTTTACTACTAGTAAATTTAGCTAAATCAGATTTTAATGATTCAACCTTTCTTTCAAGTTCAATACAACTAGTGAGTTTATCATGTGATTCTTTTTTCAAATGTTCATTCATATCTTCAAGCACCTTATGATCTTTTTTAATTTCTTCACACATCATGCATTGTTTTTCTATCATTTTCTTAGTGCAAATCAATTGTTTAACTACCTTAACATGTTCAACATGCAATTCATTGAAAGCATCATGCAATTCTTCATAAGATGGATTAGAGGTAGTACTTACTTCACTATCAGAATCTGAATCTGTGTTGGCCATGAGACACAAGTTAGCTTCTTCATCTTCTGAATCTTCAAATGATTCTTCATCATTGTCATTCCAAGTTATGTAGGCTCTCTTTGTTGAAGGTTGTTGATCCTTGCCTTTAGCCTTCACAAGCTTGTTTATGTTTTGCAGTTTAAAGCACTCATATATGATGTGGCCTGATTTACCACATTCATAGCAAGTTATTACTTTGCTATCATTTGTATCACTCTTGCTGAAGCTTTTTGTCTTTGAATTTGGTGGTTTTCTTGATTGGTTTCCTTTCTTTTTCAGAAACTTTTTGAATTTTCTGACCAGTATACCTATTTCAGGTTCTTCATCAGTTTCACTTTCTGAATCATCAGTACATGTTTCTGGTTCGGATTTTACTTTGTGAGTTTGAGCCTTCAGTGACAGTCCTTTTCTTTTCCTATTAGATTGCTCTGACTCATCTAATATGTGCAGTTCCATTTCATGCTCCCTAAGCTTCCCAAATAGTGTGGCAATAGTCATGCTTGCAAGGTCTTTTGATTCAGCAATGGCAGTGATCTTTGGCTGCCATTCTCTTGTCAAGCACCTCATAACTTTTCCTATTTGTTGCTCATTGTCCATAGTTTTTCCTAGAGCATGTAGATTGTTGATGATGTGAGTGAACCTTGTCTGCAAGTCATTGATTGACTCATCCTTCTTCATATTGAAGAGTTCATATTCATGCATTAGAGTATTTGTTCTGGCCCTTTTGACATCTGTTGTGCCTTCATCAGTTGTGCCTTTTGACATCAGTTGTGCCTTCATGATGTGAGTTTTTTGTTATTCAATTTCAACTCTTTCTCTATTTTTTTCTACTACTTTGTTGCTAATTAAATCATTTATTATTTATTGATGAAGTTTTTTTTTTGTTTCGTTTGTTGATATACTGTCTTGACTTCACTGTTGTAGCTAGCAGCAACCTTTGTTATTTGGTTTATCATAGCAGCACTGCACACATACATATTTTAGGTATGTCAGTTGATACTATATAATGTTTGATGCTATAAGTTATATTTTAGGTATGTCAGTTGATACAATTTACCAGTTTAAATACTTATATAGTCTGTAAAAGTTCAAACAGACACAAAGCATAAAATCTAAAGGCAATGCATGACACAAGAAAGATACTTTGCCTATTAAAAAAAAAAAACAGGAAAGGTACTTTCAAAAATCAAGTAACAAGATGAAACATGCATTCAAGCCATACCATGCAAGCCTGAAGTGAGTAGAGTTAAACTAATAAAAATGCCTATACCAACCCATCCCAGGTGATATTCCTTATAAGGAAAACTTGACAACATTACAAGAAAATAGTGGAACTCAGACAATACAACATTTCGACAAGCATTTTATAAACATCGTGTTTACTAAAGGATAATTAATTATATAGTCTAATGAGAAGCGCTTAAGTTTAGCATGATTTGAAGAATACTCCAAGACTACAGTTGAGTTATAAGCATGACTCATATAATTCAAAAAGACAGTCCTAGTCTTTTGGCTATAAGTGTTCTTAATTTAAATATGTTTAGCAACTTAGCATACTACTATACACATATTAAAGTGATCTTCTTATAATCTATTTTACAGTATTAGAACCGTAAAAACTCATATTTTAGAATTGAGTTATAATGCCAAATTAATTTACATCAAAACCCATATATCAGCACTGTGAAAAGAAAGAGTATCTAATCATGCTAGACAAGGTGAGGATTAAATTTGTCCATAATTTCTTAAGACAAAAGCTATGCTCTCACCAGCGCATCAGCTTGCATCCCAGCCACACCAGTAAGGGAACCACACAGCAAACCACCGTCACCTTGTAAGCAACACCAAAATTGGTTTGAAAAATATTGAAGCTAGATAATGTGAAATGTCATTTAGTTTTAACAATTTTGATCGACTTATCATAGTGGTTTTTAATACACATTGTTATCTCATGCCATATTATCTAATTGACCATATTCTGAATTTAATGGCCACTAATATATTTTACCTTACAACCTGTATTGTAGTTGTATGTCTAGTAGTGTGCTTCAAGATTCCATCCCTTAAGATTGTTTGGAACATTTAGCATAGCCATAAAAAAATCAAGGTTTATTTGTCTTGAATTTTTTAGTTTTAGCAGTGGTTTCTCAAAAAATAAGAATAATATTTTAACTGTAAAAAATTGTGATAAAAAGTTCATTGGCTGAATATTAAGCAATTATATCATAAGTACCATTTTCCATACTTTTGCCATACTTGTGCCTCTAGTGTTCTTTATTAAATTTTGTATCTATTTGTACTGCATTTATAATTCTACTGTGTAAAATGTGTTGGTTTTATGGCTTCTATCCTTAGGAAATTTTACACAATATTATCAACAAGATTATCTAATTCTTTCCTAAGTGATGAATTAATATCAAAACCAACTTGTTTAATATTAATTCCTATTTTAACAGCAAAAGATTCAAACAGTTTATTCAAAGCGGAATTTCACAATCACATGCAAGATCAATATAAAAAGTAAAGAGAGAGAGGAAATAGTGCACCAGGAGATTTTTATACTGGTTCGGCTATCACTTTGATAACTTACATCCAGTCCTGAAATCTATAACAGATTTCAGCCTTTCACAAGAATGATTTGAGGAATTTTTTACAAACTTTCCACCGTCACAGCCTATCCATCCAACTCACAACCACTTCTATCACAATACCAACCTATCCCTAAGAGTTACTCGTCAAACTCTAGCGAGATCAAGCTGAGGTTTCTTTTAGATGAACACAAGTATCCTAAAAGATAACCACCAGTGTACACTACTGGATTTCCAAAACTTCAATTACAGAAATTGTTCTTTCACAAAGAATTAAAGAAGACTAAGAAAATTGACTCAATCACAATGTAAGATCTCACACAAAAGTATTTGCTAATGAGTATTTGTGTGTTGTAACAATTTTTCTCTCAAGGTGTTTTTCATTTTTCTGTGTTATAAAAAAATGTTATGATTGTTATGAAAAAATTGTGATTGATTCAATTTATATATTTTCAGAAAAACAACATATAAATCGATTTCGTAATCGATTTTATTAAATTTTGATACCAGCTTAATCAATTACCTAATCGATTATCGCATGTCTTGTTTTTCTTGAATCTTGGAAATATAAGAACTAATCGATTTCCTAATCGATCATTTTAATGCACTTATCAGAAACTGATACTCAGTTTGTATCAGAATCGATTGACTAATCGATTATACTTGTTTTGTTCAAACAACGAGATCAAAACAATCGATTACTCATTCGATTCATTTATTAACATAATCGATTTGGCAATGGGCTAAGTTCTCCCTGTAACTCAGACATTTTGCTTCAATCGATTCGTCAATCGACTTGGCTGGTCACAGTGACTAAGATGTTTTACTCCAATCGATTTGTCAATCGACTTGGCTTGTTACAGTAGCTTAGCTGTTTAGTTAAAATCGATGTGCCAATCGATTATGCAATATGTTTCTGATAAATGATTAACTAGTTCATTCTTTCAATCAATTACCTAATCGATTAATGCAAAGCTTGCAACTCAAGAAACATCTATCAATCGATTATCTAATCGATTAGTGCAAAGCTTGCAACTTAAGAAACTTATTTCAATTGATTGTCCAATCGATTTTGTTGATCACAGAACACATGTCTGATGAAAAAGCATTTTCATAATCGATTTGCCAATCGATTGACTCAATATGAACTTGGTTCTGTGAATCACAAAGTCGATTACTCAATTGATGTGCAAATCAATTGTCCAATTGATTTGTTTAAACACAGAACACAGATTTTGATAAAAAAAACCTTTAAGTAATCGATTTCCCAATCGATTACCTTAGTGAAACCTTTATTCTGTGAGTCAGACAATCGATTGCTCATTTAATGTATCAATTGATTTATTACTTGATTGATTAAAACTTATTTTATGATTTCATTGGCAAATACTATATGAGAACTCATTATGATTAAGTCTACCTAATTGACCCTATTAACACTAGACACTCTTGTACATCAGTCTTCAAGCCTTGTAGGACATCATCCATCTTTGCTTGATTGCTTGAGTTCTAAGTTTTGTCCAAGTGTGTAGTGTTTGTTTATTTGCCTGAAATGTTTCTCAATTCAAATCATTAGATCAATCAAATAATGCATATACATTGTATGTTTGGAAAGTATATCAAAATCATGATCAAGGCGGCATATGTCTTACAAAATGTGTAGATAAATGGATTCTGATGATGATTGCGCTCGTCAAAATGAGGAAAATGTCACTACTCATAGTTATGAAAATGAAGTTAAGTGTGTGGCGGCTATTTGCATAAGATCATCAAAGCAAGAAGTGGTGGAATTAAATTTGAGGTATACTATATTATGTTTATAATTTATTTATTTATCTTTTTCGAAAACATGCACTTACTCTATGAGTTTATTAGGTGAATGGAATCAAAGTGGTCAACCAATTGAGCCCAACAGTTCCATGATGGTAAGTTATATTGGTTCAATTGTTCGATAGAATATCCCAATTACAATTGATGATTGGAGAGATAAAACTTTGAAAGATACTAAAGATATCATGTGGAATGATATACTAGTAACTTTTTTACTCAACTTATTTGTTAGTTAGCATTATTTTCATTGAAATACTTTTACTCAAACTCTTTCTTTATTTGGTTTATAGTCGGGGTTTAACGTATATGATGTCCGAAAAAAATTATGTACTTAGAGTTGCCGGGAAATTGCATAGAAGATTTATATCTTACTTGACAAAGTTCTATTTAAGAGATGTTGATGGGAATTTGAATGTCGAAGCTCTGAAAATATATAAAGACTACATATCACCTAAAGAGTGGGGCGCTTTTGTAGCTAAACGTGCAGACCCCGCTTTTGTGGTAATATTAATTTAATAGCATGTGTGTTTTATTCAAATTCTTAGCATATTTTATTTACACGACCGCTATTTTTTATATAGAGTATAAGTACTGCAAATCGCGATAGAGAATTAAATCCCTTGCATTCATACAAAAAGTCGCGTATGGGATATGCACGTTTAGAGCAAAAAAAATTAAGTAAATATAAATTTATACAACATTGTAGATTATAAACTATAGTTTCTAACTAATATGATTATATGTCATCATATTTTGTGGAAGGAGGCTCGCTTGAATAAGGATGAACTAGTTGATAATGAAAATGTTCAACAAGGGATAGAACAATGTGTAAGTATATTATCATTTTAATTTTTTTTTATTATCATTGTCATTTAAAAATGATAATAAACTTATCTTTTTAATAATACATGTATGTTATGAGAATCTAGAAAAATGTTAATCTCAAGAGGAGATTCAACAACTTAGTTGCAGGGACATACTTGGTAAGGTTTTTAATATTCTTAAGTATTCTGGCCGTGTGAGGGGTAAATGATTTGGCGTAACTCCAAAAAACTATTTTTTACATGATAAGGGCACAAATCCATCTAATGAGCAAGTATTAGATGTGCTGAAAAATCTAACAAAGCATGTTGGTATTTGGTGAAAAAGGATAAGGAAAATCATCTTCCAGAGTGTCAACCTAGTGAAAATGCTAGTTGCAACATTGCTCGTAAAAGTCTTCTACATGTAATTAATTACTTAATGAATTCAGAAATTCATTCAATCTAATTGTTTCACATACTAAGTACATGAATTGATTTATGTATTAACCATTGATTTAGGGTATCTCATTTGGTGTGCTTTATTTATCTTCCCCTACTTACCGTATGGTTGGAAAAGGAACACTGCATAATACTTTGGAAGAAATATTAAACCATAATCTGATCCTTGTCGACTATGTTAAAGTTTCACCTGTGATTGCTTTAGAACCTGACAATGATGGAGATATGAAGTTGTTGGGAGAAGCAATAGGTAGTTAATGACATGACCCAAAAATCTTTCTGGCATATATATGGTATGTTGAAAATATTATTACTACCAATCATATATTTTGTACATATATTTAGTATGGAAACTTAGATAATGATTTTGTAGTTGTTTACTGTTATTTTTTGAATCTCTACTTTATTGAATGTGTTATGAACTTTGATCAGTTTTTGTTATTTCGAATTGTAGTTTGTAGAAAATGGTGATACTAGTTAACTTTTGTCTTGTTATGTATCTAGTAGATTTCCTTTTAACTACAAACAATTTAGAGGAATGTTGGTTTCATTTTCTTCTGAAATTTCATCATGTTGGCATTTATGTTTTCAGTAATAATTTAGAGGATTGCTGATTTTTCTGAAATAATATTTAGTTTCACATTTATTTAGATTCCTACAATTTCTAAAGAGAATGACAAGAAGATTCAGCCTCACAACAAATTATTCACTTCACCAAAAAAGGTTTGATAGATACATCCATTGTATACGAAATGGTTAGTTTACTATAATAACTAAGAAACTGATCAATCTCATTTTTTCAGATACAAGTAAAAGCTACAGAAAAAGGTTAAGAATGTTGAGTCAAAAAAATAAATCCATCGCACCGCAATTGCAGGTTCGTGATACAATATTTAATCAATCACTAATTTATTTAGATTCACATGTTTTAGATTACTAAAAATTCTAACAAATTGAACTACATTTTTTTTATATTCAAGCAAAAGTTGTGGGATAAGTTAAGAAAGTTAAGCCTAAAAATAAATCTACCCTACAAAAACTGGTCCATGGAAAATCAGATGCTTCTCCTAAAATTAGTCATCCGAACCTTTCTCGATTTGGTATGTGTCTTGACGTAACAGAAAAACGTATATGGAAAGCAGAGATACACGTATCATAAAAATGGAGAAAGGTATTTTCGGATTTTATTATGAAGAATTACTTAATAAAGAGCACATATATGAACATTTGAATCATGATGAGTTGGGTGCTACTGTCATCAACATATACATTAGGTAATGTAAAATAATTTATTAATTTGAGATAAAAATTTATTTTACTTGCATCACTGCCACATTTATTAGTAATTAATATATTTTATATTTTCATTGAAGGTATTTGTATTTAAAGTTGGTGTGGTTGCGCCAATTGACAAATAAATTTTCGTTCTTATCTCCCCATAAGCTATCCATGTTTCAACTTGATCTAATTACAGTAAAAATATATGTTGTTGATCTACTTGTGGAAAATAAAGAAAAGGATAAGTTGTTTCATGTGTCATATAATTCAGGGTAATTAGATATTCATTATCTATATCTTGTTTAATTTATGATACTTTATCAATTGTATACAAATTTGCCAACTAAATTTTTGTTGTTGTAGGCGACATTGGATGTTGTTTGTCATCAATGTCACCTAATAAATTATATATTATCTGGATCCACTGCACAATCATTATAACAATCACTCAAAAATAAAGAATATCTTAGATACGTAAGTAATATTCATTTATTTCTAATATATATAAATAATGTGTTTGGTCATTGCAAAATAATCATATTTATTTGATACTGCTTTACAAGTTTTATGTGCTCAATGGGGTGCTACAATGTCGAAGCATAAGTCAAGAAAGATCACATGGGTTCCAGTAAAGGTTTGAAATAATAAATATGTTTTACTTATATACTTTTTAAATTTTTGTTATAGAACTTAATAATATGTCTTTAAAATTTCGTTTACAATCAATGCATAACTATATATTGGCGTACATGTTTTGTATTATAGTGCTCTCACCAAGGTAACAACATAGACTGTGAGTACTATATTTTGCGATTCATGAAAGAGATTATTGTTATGAATCAAAATATAATTCTAGAAATGGTACGTTTATTTTTATTAGATTTTGATTTTCATATATAAACTAACTATATATTTTATTCTAACTTATTTATGTTCAAATATTATATCGTACATAGTACATTGATAACTCCAAGTCAACTTACTCTGGAAGTGATCTAACTGAAATCAAGGAAGACTAGTGTCAGTATGTGCTCGAACTGAGAGTTGTATAATTTGTTATTAGGTGAGTTTCACATTGTAAACTATTATTTGTATATTTGTATGTGACCTGATAATTATTCTAATTTATTTATTTTATTTTTTGTTACAATAGGATTAAAGTAAGAAATTGATATTGTGATGATGATCTTGGAAAATTGATGTTTCTAGAAATTGTTGTTGCTGGAAATTGCTAGTGTCCATGTGTGTTTAATGTTGATTATATTGGATAAACTACGACAACGCTTTTTTTTAAAAAAAAAAAACACTATAAAAGCTCTACCTACAACAGTGCTTTCCACAACAAGCGCTCTTAAATATATCCTACAACAGCGCTTTTTAGAAAAGCGCTGCAAAACAAGACACCTACGACAACGCTTTTGATGTTGATGATTTTAAAAAAACTAAATGTATAATAGAATATAGAGTTTGAATTAAAAAAAAAATGATTTTTTGTATATATGTGCATGATGTAGATGATTTTGGAAAAAATAAATATATAGTAGATATAGAGTTTGAATGAAAATAATAGGGAGTTTGATCGTAAATGTATACCTTATGTATAATTGAATATTGTTATTGCGTGGCAGAAAAATGGCATCGCTTTTATATTTAATTTAATAACACCTACGATAGCGCTTTTCTAAGAAAATCGCTATTAAATCTCTACTACAGCGCTTTAAAAACCTATGACAACGCATTTTAGAAGAAAAAAAGTGCTTTAAGATACCACCTACGACAACGCTTTTTAGAAAAGCGCTGTAAAGTGAGATATCTACAACAACATTTTTTTTTAAAAAAAACACTATAAAAGCTCTACCTACAACAGCGCTTTCCACAACAAGCGCTCTTACTGTACCCTACAACAGCGCTTTTTAGAAAAGCGCTGCAAAACAAGACACCTACGACAACGCTTTTTTTTTCTTCATAAAACACTATTAAAGCGCTATATATTTCTACCTACGACAGCGCTTATTAAAAAAGCGTTGTTAAATATCACCCATGACAACGCTTTTTTATTTTAAAAAATGTTGTTGTATCTTTTAACAACACTACATACTATAGCGCTTAAAAATGTTGTTAAATGCATAAAAAAAAGCGTTTTAAAGCCTATTTTTGGCGTAGTGATCTCATTATAACATCAAATCATCGAAGAGAATTTGTTATCATATTAGATACACATTGACCACAACAAAACAATCATAAGATGGTGCAAAATTATGCATGCTCATGATAACTATAAGATTTGGATATAATAACTGCCACAAAGACAAATTCCACACAGAAAAATCACTCACACCAAATTGGAAAATAAACCTGCCACGAAGACAACTTCCACGAATATGCATATGCCATGACATGATGATGTATTATCAAAATCAAACATTCTCACAAAACCCATTATGATTAGGTCAAATGATCCAAAAATAACGTATACAAAATTATCACCCTATTCAAATATCCCTAAGATCATACATCATAGGTTTTTATCATGAAAATCAAAAATATTCATAAACAACCATCATAAAAACCAAAGCTTTGACCAGTGAAGATCAAATATTCATAAGCAACTATCATAAATATCAAAGATTTCACTACACATATCATAAAATCACATATTCATAAAAGTATCATAAAAATAAAAACTTTAATATGATATATCTTAAAAATTTAAACTTTCATCACATACATATAGAAATTAAAATCCTCATCATATGCCACACACTAATTCAAATTTTATCACCTATATCATAAATAAGACTTTCAATACATTAAAATAAAAACTTAAACTTTCTTCACATATATCAACCAGTTGTAGAATTTAAATTAGACAACACCTTATAAAAGTTTCAAATCAATATTTTAATCCTACAAACCCTAATTAGCTATATTAATTCAATTATTACTAAATAGGGCTACCGCAATGCGTAGCGAACCTCAAATGAATTTTTGAGAAAAACGATTTTCTCGTTCATCTCACATTATAATATACTCATGAAATCAAACGTCATCACACCCCTTACCTTATTTCGACACTTTCACACGTGAATATCAGTTCGCAAAAAACAATGTTTTTTTTCTTTGACTCATTATCCTTCAATCGATCTAACTCGATAGTTTATGGATAAACATAAAAACTAAATTATGAAAATACACTTTAAAAATGTTAATTTAAAAATTGAATCAATTAAACTTACTCTAAATCATAAAATGATTAGAGGATAATATAGCCATCGTTCACACGGTCGTATCAATGTTTGTTTCACTCAAATCAAACTTACGGTGTAAAAGAACGGTGCAAAGTAACGAACTCCATAAACGATGAAGTCGGGAATTTTAGAGAGAAATTGGGATGATTAAAAGTATGAGAAAATATGTTTAATTGACTAGCTAAATGAATGAAACAACATACTAAAATTTAGACAAAACGGAGAAAGTTTTCTAGACATTGATCGATGACCGGTATCGTTTTTCTTCCCTTTTTCTCTTAATAGGCTCTTGAAACTCTCGATGACATACTTTTTTATTGTACACTTTTTTTAAGTCTTTTTTGATATAGCTGACCATGGTACAAAGCTGTCATTATTTTTTCTTCTATGAGATTCAATTGGTCAAATCGTGACTGAACCCATTCTTCCTCTTCTAGTTTTGCTTCTCGTCACATTGGTATAAGAAGCAACTTCAACCTATTTTATGAAATAACCGATAGCTACAAGGATAAATCGGTGCCTATTTGAAGCCTTAGGCTCGATGAGTCCAATAACATCCATTCCCCACATTGAGAATGACCATGGTGATGTTAAGACATTCAAAGAGGTTGGCGGTTCATGCACTTCATTGACAACCTCCTCAAAACCCTTTTATCGTTCTCCGAAACACCCAATGGATATTCCTTAGTCTTAACATATGATTTGATATCATAAAATCATGGCTTTCTGTCAGACTCTTCTTCTATTGATAAGCAATATATTAGCCTATCCTTTTGTTGAATTTTTATGACCGGCACATCTTGATCGATGCTTATTTTTAACATTGATGACAATGTGGTCAGGGCGTCGGCCAATTGGTTTCCTTCTTGAGGAATATGATGAAAAGTGATATGCTTGAAGTGCTCTACCAATTCTTTGATATGCGTATGATACATAATTAATTTGGAATCTCGAGTTTCCCACTCTCCTTTTGTCTGATGGATGACCAAATACGAGTTTCCATATACCTCAAAAACTTTTACCTTTGATTCAATGGCTGCTTTAATGCCCATGACACATGCCTCATATTTTGCAATATTGTTTTTGCAATCAAATCACAATCTAGGCGTAAATGGAGTGTATCGGTTCTTTAGGGAAATCAAAATGGCTCCAATTCCATGCCTTAATGCATTAGAAGCACCATCAAACACCAAAGTTCATTTTTCTTTATCAGATGATTCAGTCTCTTCAAATAAAGTCATTATGCCTTCATCAGGGAATTCACATTGCATTGAATGATAATCTTTTCTACAAGTTGTTGGACAAAATACTCTACTAGTGCACTTCCTTTGATAGCCTTCTATGTAACATACACCAACTCGTATTCTGATAACAACATCTGCCAATGGGCAACCCTTCAAGTAAGAACAAGTTTCCCAAATATATATTTAATTGGGTTCATTTTAGACACCAACCAAGTTGTATGACATAACACATATTGCCTCAACTGACGAGCAACCCATGTTAATGTGCAACATGTACGTTTAAGCAATGAATACCTTGTTTCAAAGCTGGTGAATTTTCTGCTCAAATAATAAATAACATGTTCATTCTTACCAGATTCATCATGTTGCCCCAGTACATGACCCATTGATCCGTCAAGTACTGTTAAGTACATAATAAGCGGTTTCCCACGAATCGGAGGCACCATGATTGAAGGTTTTGACAAGTACTGCATAATCTTCTCAAAAGTTTTTTTGATAATTGTCATTCCATTCAACCTTTTGTTCTTTGCGGAACAACTTGAAAATTGGCCCACATGTTGAGGTGAGATGTGACATGAACCTGGAAATGTAGTTCAACCTACCCAAAAAGCTACGAACTTCTATTTCTGTGTGGGGAGCCGTATTCTTGTATTGCTCTTACCTTATTTGAGTCCATTTCTATCCTTTTTGACTAACGATAAACCCATGTAACTTGCCAGATCTCACACCAAAAGTGCATTTAGTAGGATTTAAACAAAGTTTGAACTTCCTTAGTCGCAGAAACAACTTTTGAAGGTTATCAACATGGTCTCCTTCAGTCTGAGACTTTGGAATCATATCGTCCACATAAACCTCTATCTCCTTATGCATCATGTCGTCCACATGCTCTTTAATAGGTTGCCCCAACATTCTTCAATCCAAATGGAATCACTTTATAACATAATGTTCCCCATTGTGTGATGAACGTAGTTTTCTCGATATCCTCGGGAGCCATCTTGATTTGATTGTACCCAGAGAAACCATCCATGAAGGAGAAAAGGGAATACTAAGCAGTATTGTCTACTAGGACGTCAATATGAGGCAAATTGAAATCATCTTTAGGACTTGCATTATTTAAATCCCGATAATCAACGCATATTCGAACTTTTCCATTCTTTTTTGGAATTGGGACAATATAAGCAACCCATTGAGGATATTTTTCCACTGCTAAGAAACCAACATCAAAATTTTTCTTGACCTCTTCTCTAATTTTAAGTGACATATTATGCCTCATCCTCCTAAGTTTTTGTTTAATTGGAGCACATTCAAGCTTTAGTGTAGCATTTGTTCAACTATGTTAGTATCTAGCCCAGACATATCCTAACATGACCATGCAAAGACGTCCATATAGTCAAATAAAAGTTTAATCAACTTTTCATGTTCACTTTCTTTCATAGACATACCAATTTTAAATTTTTTTTTTATCATATTCAGTCCCCAAATTGATCACCTCAATAGATTCTTGATAGAGCTGGATTATCTTAGGTTCCGATTCCATTAGCCTTTCTAGTTCTGGGCGAGACTCACAATCATCTTCAAAATTCACATCAGCGTAATTAATTGGGCATTCAAAATTATAAGAAGGGGTTCTAGCGCTGCTATTTTCAACATGTTCATTTTCGACTCAACATTATTTAAATTAAGAATAAAAAGGAAAAAAAATATGAATAAAGATTGTCATTTCAGAAAGGGATGAAAAAAAATAGTTGGAGAATTCTAAAATACATTTATTGATAATGAGTACGAAATTGAAATATATGTGCCATAATTAGTCATCCTTATAGCCTTGAGCATAGCAAAAAAAGTCGAAATACATAATTACTTTGAACATGAATCAATAAACACGAGAAACTCGATGATCTTCCAATTATTGAGACTGTTGTTTGGAGGACAAAGGTACACCAATTTGAGGATAACATAATCAACATGATTCTCTTCTGCAACAGCCACCTGGTCAGCATATATTATTTCGGCGCTTTGAAAGGTTTGACGAATGTCGCAAATAGGAATTTCTTGTGAATTTGATACCCGGTTTTCAAAACGAGCCATCATGCTTTCTCTTTTTTCTTGCACAACCTTTTCTTTATCAGCTTTGGTAGGTACATATCACAACCCATACCTATCGTTCTTTTATGGCATTTCTATCAATTTCCCCATTTTAACAAGAACTCCTCCTTCCAACATGGATTTGGTAGACTTCAATGATGTGGTAGATATTTTTGGTTCCTTTAAGCGAGATCCTTCACCCGTGAAGATACCATTAGCGATTTCTAATGCTTGGAAGGAAGTCTCTATGGCTTCCTTCGTGTCTTCGATATAGCCCATGGAAGATAGATGACTCACTATCATATCTTCTTCCCCATATATTATTACCAACTTATCGTTCACCCTAAACTTTAACATTTGATGGAGAGTGGATGTCACTGCTCCAATAACATGAATCCACAGTATCCCTAAAAGGCAATTGTACGCCGGTTTAATATCCATCATTTGGAAGGTTATTCCAAAGTTATGGGGTTCGATTTAAATTGGCAGGTCAATTTCACCAAAGACTTGTCTCCTGGATCCATCAAATGCTTTCGCCACTATAACACTAGGCTTCATATAGGCTCCACCAACAAATAGTTTTGAGAGTGTTGATTTCGGCATGACATTCAATGACGAACCATTATCAACTAGCACTCGTGCAAGAATATGATCATGACACTTCACAAAGATGTGTAGTGCTTTATTATGCTCTATTCCCTCAACTGGTTATTCACCATTGCTAAAACTCAAGAAGCTACTAGCGGTGATGTTACCGATACCTCCATCAAACTGGTCTACAGTGATATAATGAGTAATATGGGCCTCGTTTAAAACTTTCATCAGTGCTCTTCTTTGCGCCTCAGAGTTTAATAAAAAAGAAAGAATAGATATCTTGGAAGGGGTTTTATTTAGTTGATCTACCACCTTATACTCATTTTACTTGATAAACTTCAAAAATTTGTTAGTTTCTTCTTCAAGAACCGTCGTTTTGCATGTGTCTTGTCCTTTTATAACATGATCCATAACTTCTTTCCCTTTTACTCCATGACCCGCCTTTTTCTTAGGTTGTTCAGGAGCATATACTCGACCACTCTGAGTCTTCTCACCAATCCTTGAAATATTGGTGACATCAATTCCTTTAGATCCAAAGCTATCACTTGATTGATGATTGACCAAATGGGACGTGATTTCATAATTCTATGGTACTACTTTGGTATTTCCATAAGGAAAAGGGGTTAGTGTTTGGACAATTATTGGATTTGGCCTATTTGGAGTTGGCGTAAAATTCTCTTTTCTATAAAGGATCTCTAATGGTTTTGGGGAAAATATATTATATTCCACGCACAACTCTATGGTCAACAAATGATCATCTTTTGCACATTGGTCTATCTCATCTTCAATGACATTTATAGAGATATCCCTGTGGCCCGGCAAGGGAATACTCATTATGTTGGGACCGTCTTCCTTGAAGGTAAGCCATTTTTCATTAATCAGTTCTTGTACTTTAGATTTTAGGGTTTGACAATCTTCGACTAAATTCCCTACGACTCCTGCATGGTATTCACATTTGGCGTTTTGGTTGTACCATTTTGGGAATGGTGGTTCTAGAGGTTTCATTGGTCTTATGACTACCAATTTTGATCCTTTACAAGATTCGTTTTGGAAAGCTTGTATGGAAATATCTAAAGGTACTGAAAAACACAAGAAAAAGGGTTGAATTATGTTTACCGTTTTCAATCATATTTTGCTTTTGTTACAAAATTCGTTCTTTATCAAAACATTCAACTTACTATTGAAAGAGGTTTAGAGATAGTAAGGTTGAATCATAAAGAACTAAAAGGTGATAATTGAAAGAGATTAAAAGGTTGTTACCTCTAAAAGGTTGAATCATAAAGAACTAAAAGGTTGCTACCTCTAGTCATCCCCTTAAAGAAAGATCTTGCCTCAGTATAGTCGATGGCTTAATCAACTATTTCCATAAATAGTTGTACAAGTATCCTTTACTCTGCCTCTTCAGGCTTTAAGTATTTTTCAATGGTCTCTCCTAGTTGTGGTTCCTAAAACCATTCTTCAACATTCTAGCATCCTATCGTTAAGGTTCATGAGGGTCGTTGTACCTTTTCAGGTACCTCTTTGAGGGTGAGAGGGTTGTGCCACTATTGGGTTGGTTTACGTCAATTCTAGTTTGTGTCTATTTTGACATAAAATATGTTTCTAAAATTCTAACTCTTATAGAGAAGATGTTATATTTCCAATCCTATATTAGTTTAAGTGTATGAAAACACTTTTACTAATATACACCAATTCTAATAACTCTCAACGAAGAGGGTTTTCCATTCATGCTTTTGACGTGTTCTTGGCTTATTCAAAATTACATTTTTTTCCTTTATATGTATTTTTCCTCTTTCATTTGTAGAAAGTGCAACTTGTATCTTCATAGATTTCAACAATTGAATCATTGAAGATAAATCTATCCGTTGAGATCAGAACTGACTCCCATAAACCGCTCCTTACAATATGTATGATAATTAGAGGAAACAGAGGGTACGAGATCAGTGGATAGAATAGTCAGAGACAATATGTATGATCAAATGATGTCTTGCAGATCGTTAGATCATTAACTTTTGTCAGAGTGTTAACTTTTCTAGAGGCATTGACTTTGTCAGATAATTGACTTTACCAAAGGCATTGACTTTGTTAGAGGATCCATAAAAGTTCAAAATCAGATGATCAATCGCTTAATGAGATTACTATAGGCAAAGGCATTCAATTGCTTATCACACTTGTCAGAGGTAGAAGCAGTAAAACTCTTGTAAGGTTTGTTAGAGCCCGAGGAAGAAGAATGATTGTAACACTTTGTCAAGGCCAGAGGAACATAATCCATGTTGGGATTACCAAAGGCAACCTAGACACTACGTTCCTTGTATCCCATAGTCAACTAAAGCTCACGACAATAAGGGTGCATGTCACTAGACTTTATGCTATCAAGTTGAAGTGAAGTCTTGGTTTCTTTTTCTTTTGTCTTGTCGTTAGAGGATAGAACTTATATAGAGACGCCTGCTTTGTTGTGCTTGTTTTCGTAGTAATTCTTTTACTTTTTCTTTGATAGAATATCTTTAAAAGTACTTGTAATGTAGGCTACTTTGAATAGGGATTCACATAAGTTTTATCTTTAATCTACACATTTAGCATATATAGTTAGGAGATAATTGTTCTTTATTTATATGTATTTGTTATCATCAAAACATTAATTAGAGAATTGTATTTAAAAATACTTTTGCACTAACAAAATCAAATCTCAAAAGATATGATATGAAACTTCATGAATTTTGTTGATTTCTTGCAATCCAGACAACAATTAGAAACCCTAATCGATTGGTATAAATGGACGTGGATTCCTCAAAGGAAAAACAAAAAATGCACAAGCTATAAGTACATGTTTGCTATTGCTAATAATCATTCTTTTTCACTTTAGTGCCGAGAAAAAGTTTCTAAAGGAACAAATTTGTAAACACTCTATGCAAGAACTATTTCAAAAAAATCAAAACCTTTTGTTTTGTAACCTAACAACCCAGTAGTGGTTGCTTTCCTCAACAACTTGACTGTATAAGCTAGAAAGTTGAGAAGATTGAACACAATCAGTGTGACTAGTAGATGTTCAAGTGTAAGTTTGATTCTATAGTGAATTAGTGGATTAAATTCATTAGGTTAAACAGATTGGATGTAGCTACTGTGTTGGTGGTGAACCAGGATAAATTAATTGTGTCTTTCTGCTCTATTTTTATATTACCTGCTCTGCTTTCTTTACTTTAGTTTAGCCACACAAAAAAGATTTTAAACAGGAAACACAATTTAAACCCCAATTTCTTGTGTTTCACGTTTTACAATTTGTATTTGAGTTTGGTCTCAAAGCTAAACACTTAACCATATTTGAGTAGAGATGAAAAAGGGATTAATTAGCGAGAAGAGAAGGGAAAAGATGACAGAGGGGGAATAATTTGGTGTGAATGATGTATGTTATTATCATGCACTTCAAAAAAATCAAACCACATATGAGTGAGAGGTTTAAAAATTAAAATGAGACAAATGTAAAGGATCAAAATTGTTCAAAAAAAAATTAGAGAGTATAAAATCGCACAATTAAAAAACATGAGAAGTCAAAAGAACATTTAAGCTTATAAGTAATAATTAACGATTAAAAAAAATTTATACAATGTAGATATTAGATAAAAGTAAGTAGGACCAAGTGAATAAAACACATCAACAAAAGATATCCCCTAATTAAATTCGGGTGGAAATATGAAGAAAAAAGTGAAATAAATGAATTTTTTTTTTATAGATTTTTAAATAAAGAAATCAGAAATTCAATAAAAAAAAAGATTGGAATTAAAAAAATGAAGACGTTAATACCAAAAATAAAATGAAGACGTTAATACCAAACATAAAATGAAGACCTCGTTATGGTGATGCCGAAGCCCCGATTTTAATAATGCTTGTGATAGAGTAGTATTTTTTTAGTGAAGAGATAGAGTAGTGTTTTTTTAGTAAAGAGATAGAGTAGTGTTGTAAGGTGGCGAGGTGAACTGAGTGTTTGGATAATAATAATAATAATAATGTTGATAACTGTAAGGGAAGCGTCTCCTTCTCTCCGCTGCTTGTGGCTTAATCCTCTTATACGAAAACCCTCTAAATCATTTTCCATTTGCCGACCCACTTTCTCTGTCCGAACAATCTCTACAACTTCCAACATCTTTACCAGGTAAACGCTTGCCTGCTTTCATTTTTCATTCATCTTTTTATCTATTTTTTCAATTCAAACTATAGCGTAACAGAATTTAAATAAATTGCTATTGTTCCATAACTATTTAATAAAAAGTATATCCAATTCTAGTGATGAATTTTTACAAACCACTATTTTGTATGAACTGCCATTGACAACACTGCTTAAAAAGTATATAGATAGTGTGTGTTTCATGTTAGAAGAGCAAAGAAGAAAACTTTCTGTGTTCGTTATTAAGATCAATTGGGTATTTCTGCCTCACATTCTGTTTCAAACTGTATGCAGCTGTGACCTAGCAAATTTTGATCCATTGGGTATTAACACAGATACATCTTCTACTTGGAAAAATCTGGTAAGTTTGTTTCCACAAACATTTGAGAGCTCTTCAAGTACAGAAAAGGAAAAATCTAACTCATCTCGAGGAGTAGCAGGTTTTATTCTTCACTTTGATTCAATGAATTTAGATTATGTATGTTCTTGTATACTTCCTATCAGGTGACTCACTCTTGTATTTCGACACTGACTGACAGCTGCAATTGAGGATAGTTCGATTGATTTTGGGGACTTCTTCAAAGGTCCACTTCCAGGAAAGTTTCTAAAGCTTTTAGGGTTTCTTGCCTTGTCAAGGCTTGGTGTGTACATACCTCTAGGCGGTGTTAACAGGGAGGCTTTTCTTGGAAATTTGGATCAGAACAGTTTATTAAGCACTCTCGACTCCTTTTCTGGGGGAGGTATTGGCAGACTTGGGCTATGCTCTCTTGGTATCGTTCCCTTCATCAATGCACAAATTGTTTTTCAGCTTCTTGCTCAAGTATACCCCAAGTTGCAAGATCTTCAAAAAAGAGAAGGTGAGGCTGGAAGAAAGAAAATTCTTCAGTACACAAGATATGCTTCAGTTGGATTTGCCATTGTACAGGTCAGGAATTCACATTGCAAAAAATCGTGATCTTCTATTATCAATTCTTTTTTAATAAATTGAGTAAGAGTGCTAAAACTTTGTTTAAAATTTGTTGTGAGTTTACTGAGTTCACTGTGAGTCCAGCCGAGTAAACTCAATATCATTTCCAAGTTTGCTAAACCAAGTCAACTCGAAATTGATACCTAGAATCGTAAAATCACATGATGGTCTGATTCTTTAAAAATATCATGTAATTATGGTATTAAGAATATATATAATTTTTGTATTTATGAGTCACGTGCTCTCTCGTTTTATGGTATTAGAGCCTATTGAAAGGCAATTCTAGTCTGAATACTCGATGGGTGCACTATCTAGTAGTGAAAATTTATTGTTGGAAATTGTATTTCAACTGCGGTTTTCAATCTCTGCCTTGTTGTGTTTTCCGTATGGCGTGTTCTTATTTCAACCTTTTGCAGCCACAGTCTCCCTTGTTGTAATCTCACTCCAGCATAATTTGAATCAGTTTTCTTGCCATTGCTGCCACCAGAAAATATTCTCCATTACTTTTCGACCCAAATCCCCACCATCTTTGACATCCTTAATTGATCTATACAATAAACTAAAATTTTAGGATGAGAAGTCTTGACATGCGACCGTATTCCAATCTTTTTCACCGATTTTTCATTTGCATTGCATCCTAGTTGTAGGTGACGACATATCGTTGCTATCTCTGGTTGTAGCATTAGCAATCCAACATTGGTGTTCTTATTTTTTGGGCAGAAAGTTCACTGTCTGTACTGATCATAAGAGCGTGAAGCAACTTTTATTAGCCAAAAATAAATATATTGAATTAGCAACATTGGGCTTTCAAGCTTCTCAGGTACCGGTTGGCATCGTCTATAATGATCTTCAAGATTAGGGAAACGGGATTAGTCACCCGAGTTTACTGTTTAAGAAAGAAAAAGGTACACAAAGGAGCTATTCTCCCCTTCCACCAGAGCTTTCTCTAGTTTCCAAAAAGTCAAAAACAAAAGTAATATCCTAATCCTCCAAAGATTAGTCCTATTTATAACACATAGGACTAACACAATTTACTATGTCAAATGACAGAAAGCTATCCCTAAAAGCTAGGCTAACTTCCAACCAACTTAACCAACTATTGTTTTAGATTATTTCCCTTTATCCTATAATAAACCTGCATTGGTTTATCCTTGTACCTAACAATACTCTCCCCTTCCAAAACAACCTTGTCCTCAAGGATGAAGGAGGGGAAATGCTCCTGCACTGTTTCCCTGTCTTCTCAAGTTTCTTTCTCCCTGACCTTGCCTTGCCATTGCACTGGAACTTGGTCGAGAGGTGTGTCGCATCTACCTTTTATCCAAAATTCTAGCAGGATGATAAGTCCCTCCATCTGATTGAAAGTCTAAGGGTAATTAGGCTGTAACAGGACTCTGGGCAACAACTTTCTTCAATTGGGACACATGAAACACAGGATAAATTCTAGTTGTGGAAGGTAACTGAAGTTTGTAAGGCACTGCACCAATTTGTTTAGGTAGCTTCTTCTCCCACCCCCCAATGTATTTTACACCTCTGGATCAGTTTTGAATTCCTTCTCAATGGTTGGGAAATCCTGCCAAAAAGGCTTGGAAAGAACTTGTAGTTCCTTCTCTTCTGGAAAGTACATCTGCCTTTTTGTTGGAAGAACCCACCTTGTAAATAATATCAAACTCATATAACCCAACAATTTTTAATTTCTTACGGTCTCCAATGATGCATAGGAAAAACTTGTTAAATATTATATTAGAATGTAAATAATTAGATTAGATGGGCTGTAAGTATTTCGGCCCGTTAGTATTACCCTAAATTAGGGTTGTTTAATACTCTTTGTCTATATAAAGAAATTCCGTTGTGTAGTTGAAATACACGGGTTATTCAATATGTCTCTCAATACTCTTTATATTCAAATGATATCAGAGCCTATTGAGAGACAACCCTAATAGTCAACTACCCAGTGGACCCACTGTCTCCGGTGAATATTTTTTTTTCTTTCTTTTTCGGCAAACCGTGTTCTCAACTCCGGTTTCCCCCTCTCTACCCTTGATACGCTGATTTCTCAATCCTTGTCCATCCGTTCACGCTCTACCGCCGCTGTCGTCACTGTATTTGACGATTTTTTTCAACGAACGACCACTCCAGTAGTGTCGTACACCCCAGATCGGCCAAACCTTGCATTCCCGTCATCAGAAACAGCCACACGCGCCCTCACGTGCCGCCTGCCCTCACGCGCGTGAGATCAACGCGCCGCCTACAACCACTACGCGTGACGGCGCGTTCGGCAGCCGTTCACGGTGCCGATTCTTCCATAGCACTCGCCTCGGCCTCCTGCTTCCATATCTGCCCTCAGTTTTCAGTTTCGAGTTACGGATATATGAGTTCCAGTTCAAACAACCCCTTTTTTCCCGGTTCCGACGTGTTTTCTGACACTCTTTACTGACCATGACGTCTCAGTCTGAAACAAAGCGCATCTTCTGTTGAAAAATTGAATGGATCAAATTATGATACCGCCGACATCAAACTATAGCGACGTGGTCAAGGTCACGAAGACCATCTCACTCAAAACCCTGAAAAGGTGAGTGTGACTGAAGCATCCAAATGGAGTCAGATTGATGCTCAGTTGTGTAGTGTCATTAAGTCTACACTTCATCCAGATGTTAAACCGATTTTCCGTCCGCATCTCACGTGTGAATCGGTTTGGTGTCAAGTAAAGGCACTCTATACTAACGACACACAACGTCTCTATGGAGTTTGTCACCGCTTGTTGAATATCATTACTCCAAAGACACTCGATGGCTCTATTTCTTCATATCTTGGCACCGTTCATAGTGCACTTCATGACTTTAATGAGCTTCTCCCTCCTGCTGCAAGTAATCCAGTTGAACAGAAGAATGAGTTGGATTAGCGCAACACCTTCTTCATGCTTCTTGCACTCTATGGTCTACCCCAGGAGTACTCTGCAACTCGTGATCAAATTTTGGGGTCTGTTACTGTTCTAGATATGTCTACTACCTCAGCGATCCTCCTTCGAGTACCAACAAAACATTCAGTTGAGCATTCTATTACTTCAGTTCCGGGTGACACTGCTGCCCTTGCATCTCAGGGACATAATTAGCATCGTTCTCGTGGAGGACCATCCAACTCTAAGCCTCGTCCCAAATGTGAGCATTGTAATCAGTTTGGACACACTATTGATTGTTGTTGGAAGTTGCATGGTAAGCCTTCGCCTTCGATAAATGCAACTCAGCTGGATCTTTCTGCCACTATTCAGACTACACCATCTCCACAAGGCTCCCCGACAAATTATGAAGATTTTCTCTGATGGATTCAGAGTCATCCGAACTCTAGTTCTCCTACTTCGGTTGCACACATTGGTAACTCATTTGTTTACCTCTCTCACTCATCT
Organism: Cicer arietinum; assembly: GCF_000331145.2. Lineage (NCBI taxonomy): Eukaryota > Viridiplantae > Streptophyta > Magnoliopsida > Fabales > Fabaceae > Cicer > Cicer arietinum. The sequence continues at coordinate 26,482,766 of NC_021160.2, read as the reverse complement.
TCTCTCGGTTCTTGATTCTGGTGCGTCTGATCATGTTACTGGTAATAAAGGTCTCTTTTCTTCACTCTTTACATCTGGTTTTTTACCTACTATAACTTCTGCCAATGGTACTCAAACCTGGTCTCAAGGAGTTGACATTGTCCACATTCTCCCTTCCATCTCAGTTGCATTTGTTCTCTATGTACCTGGATGCCCCTTTAATTTACTTTCAGTTAGTCGATTGACTCGGTCTCATATTGTATTATTACTTTCACTAATGATAATGTTACTTTGCAGGACCAGAATTCAGGACGGACGATTGACGTCGGATGTGAGTCACAAGGCCTCTATTACCTTTCTACATCTTCCAAGGTATGCTCTGCCACAGAGTCCCCTCATACTATTCATGCTCAGCTAGGACACCCAAGTTGACATTGTCCACATTCTCCCTTCCATCTCAGTTGCATTTGTTCTCTATGTACCTGGATGCCCCTTTAATTTACTTTCAGTTAGTCGATTGACTCGGTCTCATATTGTATTATTACTTTCACTAATGATAATGTTACTTTGCAGGACCAGAATTCAGGACGGACGATTGACGTCGGATGTGAGTCACAAGGCCTCTATTACCTTTCTACATCTTCCAAGGTATGCTCTGCCACAGAGTCCCCTCATACTATTCATGCTCAGCTAGGACACCCAAGTCTTACCAAACTACAAAAGCTGGTGCCTAGTTTGTCTAAGTTGTCTACTTTACATTGTGAGTCGTGTCAGTTAGGGAAACACACCTGTAGTAATTTTCCTGATCGAGTCAATAAAAGAGTATCCTCTCCCTTTGCTTTAGTTCGCTCTGATGTTTGGGGTTCCTCTCGTACTGTGTCTACTTTAGAGTCTAAGTATTTTGTTACTTTTATTGATGATTATTCTCGTTGTACGTGGTTATTTTTAATGAAAAATAGAATTGAATTGTTTTCCATTTTTGAGCAATTTTATCAAGAAATTAAAACTCAATTTGGAGTTTCCATTCATACCTTAAGAAGTGATAATGCTCGGGAATATTTGTCCCATCAATTTCAAACTTTTATGGCTTCCAACGTTCTACACCAAACATCATGTCCTCATACACCCCAGCAAAACGGGGTAGCTGAACGGAAAAATCGGCATCTCATTGAAACCACACAAACTTTACTTCTCCATGGCAATGTTCCATTCCGTTTTTGGGGGGATGCAATCTTAACGGCGTGCTACCTTATCAATCGTATGCCGTCTTCTGTTCTTGATGGCAATATCCCCATTCGGTCCTCTTTCCCCATACCCATCTTCACCCACTACCACCTCGTGTCTTTGGGTCCACGTGTTTTGTCCACAATTTATCTCCTGGCTTGGACAAATTGTCAGCTCGGTCACTAAAGTGTGTCTTTCTTGGTTATCATCGATCCCAAAAGGGCTATCGTTGTTATTCTCCCACACTACACCGCTACGTTACATCAGTCGATGTTACCTTTTTCGAGTCTGTACAATATTTTAAATCTACCCATATAGCTACTGAGCCCTATCAAGACATTAATCTCGAACCTCCTCAAGTAGTTATCCCTCTCCCACCCACTCATATTCCAATCGAACCTGTCGAGTCTGTCCCCCGACCTCCACGACCACTACAAACATATCAATGTCGTCGCTTATCCTCTGTTGTGCCTGTTCCCATTACAAACTCTCCTCCGACGCCACCTCCAGATTCGGCCCTGCCACCTGAGCATGACCTTTCCATTGCTCTTCGTAAGGATATTCGCACTACCCGTAATCCATCTCCTCATTATATTGATTTGTGTTATCATCGTCTTTCTCCTTTACATTACACTTGCTTGTCCTCCTTGTCTTCTGTTTCTATTCCTAAAACTACAGGTGAAGCATTATCCCACCCTGAGTGGAGGCAAACAATGCTTGATGAGATGTGTGCTCTACAAAGCAGTGGTACTTGGGAATTGGTTCCTTTACCTCATGGGAAGTCGTTAGTCGGGTGTTGTTGGCTTTATACAGTGAAGGTTGGTCCTGATGGTAAGATTGATCGATTTAAGGCTCGTTTGGTAGTCAAGGGATATACTCAGAGTTTTTGGTTGGATTGCAGTGACACATTCTCACTTATTGCCAAAATGGCATATGTCAGACTGTTTTTCTCCATTGCAGCAATTCGACATTGGCCTCTCCATCAACTTGACATTAAAAATGCTTTTTTGCACGGTGATCTTGAAGAGGAAGTTTATATGGAGCAACCACCAGGGTTTGTTGCTCAGGGGGAGTCTTCCACCATGGTTTGTCGGCTACACAGGTCCTTTTATGGTCTTAAACAGTCTCTTAGATCTTGGTTTGGCAGATTCAGCTCGGTAGTACAAGAGTTTGGTATGATCTGTAGTGAAGCCGATCACTCTGTATTTTATCATCACTTAGCCCAAGGGTGCATTTATCTTATTGTTTACGTGGATGACATTGTTATAATTAGTAGTGATCAGCAAGGAATACTCCAGTTAAAACAACATCTCTCAAATAAATTTCAGACTAAAGACCGTGGTAAACTCCGTTATTTTTTGGGTATTGAAGTAGCCCAATCCAAGGATGGCCTTGTAATTTCACAAAGAAAATATGCTATGGATATTCTTGAAGAAACATGCATATTAAAAGGCAAGTCAGTTGATACTCCTATGGATCCAAATGTCAAACTCCTACCCAATCAGGGGGAGCCTCTATCAGATTCAGGAAGATATAGGAGATTGGTTGGAAAATTAAACTATCTCACAGTCACTCGTCCTGACATTTCCTTTGCTGTCAGTGTGGTAAGTCAGTTCTTAAATTCTCCTTGCCAAGAACATATGGATGCTGTAATCCAGATTCTTAAATACATCAAAAGTGCACCTAGAAAAGGTCCCATTTATGAAAATAGAGGACATACTCAGATAATTGGCTACTCAGATGCCGATTGGGCAGGCTCACCCATAGATAGACGATCAACTTCCGAGTATTGTGTACTTGTCGGAGGAAATTTAATATCTTTGAAGAGTAAAAAACAAAATGTTGTTGCAAGATCCTGCGCTGAGGCAGAATACAGGGCCATAACACTAGTAACATGTGAACTCATCTGGTTGAAACAGTTACTGAAAGAACTTCAATTTGAAGAGGCCAGCACAATGACACTAATATGTGATAATCAAGTTGCATTGCACATTGCCTCGAATCCTGTTTTTCATGAGGACCAAGCATATTGAGATTGACTGCCATTTTGTTAGAGAAAAGATCGAATCAGGTGACATCACCACTAGCTTTGTCAATTCCAATGATCAGTTAGCAGATGTTTTTACAAAGTCATTGCGAGGTCCTAGAATTAGTTATATATGTAACAAGCTAGGTGCATTTGGTTTATATGCTCCAGCTTGAGGGGGAGTGTTAAATATTATATTAGAATGTAAATAATTAGATTAGATAGGCTGTAAGTATTCCCTCCCGTTAGTATTATTGTAAATTAGGATTGTTTAATACTCTTTGTCTATATAAAGAAATTCCGTTGTATAGTTGAAACACACGGGTTATTCAATATGTCTCTCAATACTCTTTATATTCAACAAGACTAAAGCCATCAACTCCATTTCATAAACAGATTTGGATTATGAAGCATCAGCCAAGGCTTTGCTGAAGTAGGCAGTAGGCAATGGTTTTTGCCTAACACCCCTCACCACCCGAGATAAAAAAACCCCTATATCTCTACCTCTCTACCTGAAGCATCACATTCAATGGTGAACTGTTGTGGAAAATCTGGCATAGCCAACAGTGGGCTGTTGTCACTGCATGCTTCAGTTGTCTAATGGCTGATTCCAAATGAAATTCCCTTTCTTTAATAATCTGGTAAGAGTTTTCGTGATTTTTCCATAGTCATGGATGAATCTTCTGTAGTAGCCAGTAAGACCAAGTAAACCTCTAACTGCTTTGATAGTTGTTGGTATAGACCATTGAAGAATACAATCTATTTTCTGCGGGTCCGTGGAAACTCAAGCTGTAGATATGGCATGCCCTAATTAACCAATTGTTGTTTTGCCAAAACTGCAATGTTTTTAGACTGGCAAATAATTGGTTTTGTTGGAGTGTTAGCAGAACTTGTAGGTGAGCCAAATGGTCCTCTCAAGTGCTGCTATAAATTAATAAATCATAATACAAGACCAGTACACATTTACGAAGGAAAGGCTGAAAGTAGAATTCATTACACATTACCGATGACTCATAATGACTCATAATGACCGTGTTGTGTCCTAAAAGCAGTTTTGGGTACTCCTCATCATGCATTCTGATTTGATGGTATCCAGATTTCAAACCAATTTTGGAAAAACAAAAGAATCCCCATTTATCTCATCTAAGAGTTCCTCAATGACAAGAAGTGGAAACTCGTCTGACACTGTTATTGAGAGCCCTGTAGTCAACACATAATCTCCAGCTCCCATCTTTTTTCTTAATCAGGATCACAGGGCTTGAATAGGGACTGTTGCTAAGACGAACTATGTCACTCCTCAGCATGTCAAAAACTTGCTTTTCAATTTTGTCAAGAATTAGAATAAAATTATATTTATTGAAACTTTAAATATATTGGTAATACATCAGATATATTTATATTAGATTACTAAACAACTAAATCCTATTAGTACTCATATATAACTAAATCCCTATTAGTACTCATATATAACTAAATCCCTACTAGTACTCTTGTATAACTGAATCCCTACTAGTACTCCTATTCAACTGAATCCCTACTAGTATTCCTATTCAACTGAATCCCTATACTTGAGGGATATTAAACAGAAACATATTTTGACACTCTCCCCCAAGCTGGTGAATAGGTGTTCTCCATTCCCAGCTTGAATACAATTCTTTTAAAGTTGCTACTGTTTAGCCCTTTAGTTAGAAGATCTGCAAGGTTGTCATGGGAGAAGTTATATGGAGTGCAAATTAGGCCAAAAAGAAATCTCAAGTTGCTGCAATGAAGGCAGCAAAAAGGGCCACAATGAAGGTGGCTAAGAAATAGAAACCGCAATGAAGACGAAACCGCAATGAAGGCGACAAAAAGAGCCAAAATGAAGGTGGCTAAGAAATAGAAACTGCAATGAAGGCGGAACCGCAATGAAGGCGGCAAAAGGACCACAATGAAGGTGGCTAAGAAATATATACCGCAATGAAGGCGGAAAAAGGACCACAACGAAGGTGGCTAAGATTTCAAGAAAATAGAAACCACAATAAAGGCGGTGGTTTTATGCAGAAGCAAGGGCCACAATGAAAGTGCCATTCGGAAACTCAATGGATCATAGTTTGGGACTCGTCTCATAGCTGTTGACTAGGTACTGAGGATAATGTCAAGCATGTTGACAAACAATCTGATCATGGAGATGATAGTGATACTGATGGTGTCGTAGTGGAAGATGTTCCTTCTGAAGATGATTTTGACTAGGAAGCAGATATTGCAAGAAAGGTTCAGGATGCAAATAGTAAAGCATCTAAGGAGTCTGACAAGGTTTCAGGTGTTTCTAAGCCTGAAACTTCCAGCAGAACCAAGTTATCAAATCCTAAGGAAACAAAAGATGATTTGCAAAGAACAATTTTTATAAGTAATCTTCCCTTTGAGTGTGATGCTGAAGAAGTGAAGCAACAGTTTTCTGGATTTGGAGAAGTAGAATATTTTGTTCCCGTTCTCCACTAAGTGACCAAGCGACCACGAGGAACTGGTTTTCTTAAGTTTAAAACTGCAGAAGCAGCTGATACTGTTGTTTCGACTGCTGGTACTTCTTCTGGGATGGGTATTCTAGTGAAAGGTAGACCCTTAAAAGTTTTAAAGGCTCTGGACAGGAAATCAGCTCATGATAAAGAACTGGAGAACGCAAAAAAATGAAGTTCATGACCACCGCAATCTTTACTTGGCAAAGGAGGGGCTTATTCTTGAGGGGACTCCAGTCAAGAACAATATTCCCGTGAACTCACTTTTCTTGAATTTTCAGAACATCAGCAATCTTTACTTGGCAAAGGAGGGGCTTATTCTTGAGGGCACTCCAGTCAAGAACAATATTCCCGTTGAGTCGCTTTTCTTGAATTTTCAGAACATCAACATGCTCTTGTTGCTTTGAGAGTTCTTAACAATAATCCTGAAACTTTTGGTCCTGAACATCGGTTGATAGTGGAGTTTGCTCTTGATAATGTTCAAGCATTGAAACTTCGGAACGCAAGGCTACAATCTCAGCAGCAGACTCCTTATGATGACAACAAAGAACATGACAAACCGGCAAAGGATTCGACGCTGAATTCTTATAGTGCTCAAGGTGAAAGTAGTAATAGTCAATCTTCACAATCTGAAGACGATAACCAAGCTGAATCTAAAATGGCGAATGAACAAGGTACTAGCGATTCTGACCCATCTATTCCCCCCACCTAATGACCCGGTGATTCTACTCTTGTCACTCAAACACTGCCTCCTCCTATTGACAAAACGTCCAGGCGACAATGGTACAACACTCCCCCTCAAGCTAAAGCTTAACTTTAGCTTGCTACAAGAAAACAATGTTTTGCTCCACAAAATAATAAAAAAGATGGAAAGGCAACTCATGGATGCATTTGAAGTCGGAGAAAATTGCTATAAATATAGCTTAGCCAGATAGCCTGATTCATCATCAGTCTGAGAGAAATTCATGGCAAGCAATTGAACAAAGCAAACTCCGTTCTTCTAAAAGACTGCATTTGGAAGCTTCAAAACAATAATATTGGAGACTCAAAATATTTAAACTTGAATATGTTTCAAGGAGAAAGCGGCATGCTTCAGGGAGATAAAGGCACGACCAGTACATCAAATCATGAAAAGACTTGCAGAGGGGTGCTGTGAAGCAGCTATAAAGTATTATGATACATATCTTCCATTCTTGTTGGAGGCATGTAATGATGAGACTCCTGATGTCAGACAGGCAGCTGTGTATGGCCTTGGTGTTTGTGTAGAGTTTGGGGGTTCTGTGTTCAAACCTCTTGTTGGAGAGGCTCTATCGAGGTTAAATGTTATGATCCAACATCCTAATGCACTTCATTTAGATAATGTAATGGCATATGACAATGCAGTTTCTGCTCTAGGAAAAATTTGCCAATTTCACCAGGACAGTATTGATTCTGCTCAGGTAGTTCCAGCATGGTTGAACTGTCTGCCAATAAAAAGTGATTTGATTGAGGCAAAAGTTGTTCACGATCAACTTTGTTCAATGGCGGAAAGGTCTTAGAATAAAATTATATTTATTGAAACTTTAAACATATTGGTAATACATCAGATATATTTATACTAGATTACTAAACAACCAAATCCTATTAGTATATATAACTAAATCCCTATTAGTACTCCTATATAACTGAATCCCTACTAGTACTCCTATTCAACTGAATCCCTACTAGTACTCCTATTCAACTGAATTCCTATACTTGAGGGATATTAAACAGAAACATATTTTGACAAATTTCATTTTTTTGAAGGTGATGGTGCCTATACAGCCTAACATTGATGGGATTGGGGGATCTACCCCAGCCTTAATAGGGATACGGTGGTCAATATATCTTTTGGAAGGTAAGCGTTGAGGATCCCCTAAAACACTGTCAAAGGCATTCAAAACCTGTTGGAGCTGAGATTTCTGAAAGTCAGTCAACTCATCAGTAGTTGTTAACACATGACTAGACAGTAGACACCATATTTGCACCCAAAGCATTGAAATTTCCTCAATTTCCGTAGTTTTCACCAAGGCCTGAGGAGGAAGAAGGGTTTTACTAAGGCTAGGATTTCCCTTTATTACCACTATTTCTCCTTGGTCAAAATCATGGTCAGGTTTCTCCAATTCATTTTCACCTCACCAAGAGTTGCTAACCACACACACCACTCCCAATGTAAATAAGATATCAACTCCACTCAATTTGAACTTAAAAAATCCCCTAGCATTTTAAATTTCTGTATCAGAACTGTTACCTTGGGACAACATCCTCTAGTAGGTTTCTTCTGTCCATCTCCTAAACGCACTTCATAAGAAATGGTGGGTGTCACTTGAATTCCAAGATTAGCCACCAGTATCATTGAAAGAAGCTGTGACTCGCGCTACCATTAATCAGAATTAAAACCTCTTGACCATGTAGTGTGCCATGAAGCTTCATATTGTGAGGTTGAATGAGTCCCCCTATAGATCACAAAGACATGCCTAATCATTTACATTCGAGGACAGGTTCTTTGTTTGAATCATCTGCCTCTTTTTGTTGTTCGATATTGTAAATATTCGTAGCCTAGGTTCAACTAACTTTGAGTTAGTTGAATAGTTCAGTTAGTCTCTTTTTGTATATAAGGGATGCACTCCCTCATCATTGTTACATAATTTACAATAATCAAATAGTTACAATTCAGTTAGAATCTCTCATTTGCATTTGTTCTATGAGCATCAAAGCTTGGAGAGACTAAAGGCATATCACAGCGATTGTTTCTTGAAGAAACACGCTGTTTAATAGCCATTGCCTTAGGGAATACTATACATCATACTTATTACTAATTAAAGTTTCCCGGTTATAATAATTTTGTTTTTGTACCTCAATTTTCATTTCAGGCGATTGGCCAAGTTCTATTCCTACGTCCGTATGTAAATGACTTTACTACAGAGTGGGCTCTTACTTCTGTTATCTTATTGACACTTGGCTCCGTGTTTACAACATACATTGGGGAACAGATTACTGACCTGAAACTTGGGAATGGTACCTCTCTTTTAATATTCACAAACATTATCTCCTACTTGCCAGCTTCTTTTGGTCGGACATTTGCACAAGCATTTAATGATGCTAACTATGTTGGACTTGCTACCATCATTGTGTCCTTCTTTCTGTTGGTAGTTGGAATTGTCTATGTTCAGGTAAATCTCATTTCAGTAATTGAATAAAGAAGTATTTTAGCAAGCTGAGAGATGTTGATTTCAACAATGGCTTTCAGGAAGCAGAGAGAAAAATTCCTATTAACTATGCTTCTAGATTCACCAGCAGAAGCAGTGGACTTGAAAAATCTGCTTACTTACCATTTAAGGTTCTCTACTCTCCCCTTGTACCAAGTTTTTTTATGTTACTTTAGTACCTTACTTCAAAGTATTTGATGTACTTTTAATCATCCATAAAGTAGAGTACATTAAACTTAAAAATTTGAGAGTGTAGATCTTCTAACTTGGCAGGTAAACAGTTCTGGAGTAATGCCTATCATTTTTTCTACATCATCATTAGCTCTTCCTGGTACTTTAGCACGCTTCACAGGTGTAAGTGCACTAAAAACTGCTGCAGTGGCTTTAAATCCAGGAGGTATGTGATTAATTTATATTGATAAAACATTTTTGCTAGAAATGTTTGGTTCTGACATTCAATGTTGAAGAAAGCAAAAGGTAAAATACTTTCATATTTTATTACTACATACCTAAGCTGTTTATATAGGAAAAAAAATTACAATAGTAATAATGATAGAATCATAAAATAAAAATAAACAAAATAATATAAAATAAAGGAGAATAAAATCTAATTTCCCTTGATTCTTCAACACCTCCTCATGATGGTGCATAGATATCTGTAATGCCCAACTTGATTATAAGACTCTCAAAATTGGGTCTTGCCAAACTTTTTGTCACGATATCAACAATTTGTTGATTAGAAGTCACAAATGGCAGACATAAAATTCCAGTTCTTCCAAGAGTTTATGAATCCACAAAAGTTCACAAATTTCATGAGCCATTGTCTGAATTCGACTTCTGCATTGCTTCGAGCAACAACACCTTGTTTCTTACTTCACCAAGTGACTAGATTTCCCTAAATATAGGCACAATATCCAGTAATGGATTTTCTATTAGTAATCGATCATGCCCAATCAACATCTGTAAATATAGAGGTTTCTCTGTCATTGGTTTTCTTGAAGTACAAACCCTTTCCAAGATTGAATTTCAAGTACCTTAAGATCCAATAAACTGCCTCCAAGTGTTCTTCATAGGGAGAATGCATGAATTGACCTACAACACTCACAAAGAAAGTGATGTGAGGTCTAGTGTGGGCTAGATAAATAAGTTTGCCAACCAACATCTAGTATCTTCCAATATCAACAAGAACATTGCCTTTCTCCCAAAGTTTGCCAATTTTTCTTCAATCTTTCAATCCCAACAATGTTATCTCCTGTGAGAATAATATCATCTACATATATAATGCAATCTTACCAACATTAGAGAACTTCATAAATAGAGCATAGTATGATAATTCTTACCATAGTGTCGTCAACTCATTATAATAAGTAGTGACATCCCTATCTCCTTACTTGACATGCAAAAATCGTGATTTGAGATTGAAAATTTGAGATGAATTATAAATATCAGAATGTTTCTTTGACGACCTCCCAAACTTCCTTCGCAGTAGGCAAGAACATAAAAAGTTTTCCAATCCCTGACTCCATAGTACTAATCAGCCAAACAATAACAGTTCTTAAATTTCCAAATCCTATAATTTGAATATGTTGTGGCAGGCATTTGCACCTCTCTTGTGAGGAAACTATATTTTTCCTTACTGTCTAATATCAATCTTGCGGTTTGGGACCATTGAACATGATTTTTTCCATTGAGTTTCTAGACTTTAACCTTGAGGGAATTAGAAGTTCTCTCTTGGCCAAAAAAATTGGATAAACCATTGTTGGAGAAACCATTCCAGCCGCAACCTCCTGGACCACCACTGCTTGGGCCACCCTCTCTTGGGCCACCCTCTCTTGGGCCTTCGTTGCCTGAACCACCATTGCAAGCGTTGTTGACCACTTCTCCTTTCATGAGTTATTGTGCACCATTAGGTAGATGGAAAAACGGGTTGGGTCGCAAAATGGGTCATACACAAATTTTAAAATAAATGTTGGTGCCCCTTTATGTTTGGAGCCCTGAACTCCACTAAGTTGTAAAAAACATTACAAAACCCTAACCCTGAGCTCTAGATACAGTGAAGAAAGTAAAAGGCAAAATACGTCATATTTTATTATTACCGCCCAAGCCGTTTATATAGGAAAATAAATTACAAATGATAGAATTATAAAATAAAAATAAACAAAATAATATAAAATAAAAGATAATTAAATCTGATTTCCCTTGATTTTTCAGCATATGTTAATCTTGCATTTGGTGCTCTATTTAACTGTGATTTGAAGAAAAGAAATTGCTGACAAATCTATGAAGAAATATAAGCCTTTCTGCTGACATACATTGTGGAAATGGAATCTTTCATGTTTTGTTGCCCTTAAGCGTTTGTCTCTTCGTAGTTGATTGATTCCCTTTACTTAAATGAATATTTGTTGTAGGCTCCTTCTATCTTCCATTCAACATATTTTTGATAGCCTTCTTCAACTACTATTACACTTTCTTACAACTGGATCCGGATGATGTGAGCGAACAATTGAAACGTCAAGGTGCTTCAATTCCACTTGTCAGACCTGGCAGAAGTACAGCTACATTTATTAAAACAGTAATTTTTTCCTTCTCTCTAGCCTTGCGCTCCATGATTTTCTTATCGGTTATATCCTGTTTTATGAATTATACTTGAGTATGTCATCAACTTGCAAGTGTATGCTGATCACTGATATGTTTTTCCCAGAAACTGTTCATGCTAGTCATACAACTATTGGATCCGTTCTTTTCACACCACTTAATATTATGATATATATGGTGCAGGTTCTTAGTCGAATATCAGTTCTGGGTTCGACATTTTTGGCTATCTTGGCTGCTGGACCTGCACTTGTTGAGCAGACCACACACTTGACAGCATTTCGGGGATTTGCCGGAACGTCTATTCTTATTCTTGTTGGTTGTGCAACAGACACAGCAAGAAAAGTTCGAGCTGAGATTATATCTCAAAAGTACAAAAACATTGAGTTATATGACTTTGACAAGTATTGATCATTAAAGGATTGGTTTTTGCAAAACTAAAGATGCTTCTTTTGTCCGTCCTACAAAATACTAGTTCATTTATATCGGCTTGTATATCATTTTCCAGAGTAGATATTTATTTTTATTCTATCTGTATTATTAACATTATTTGGAAAATCCATCCAGATGTTTGCATAGAACCAGGTTAATCAATCGATGGAAGTTATGGATATAATAGAAGCAAGTCGTGACTCGGTTACAGAGAAGATGTTTTATACCTATTTCGTTGTTCTTCATTCTTGTCAAAACTGTATTTGTAGCAATTTGTTAACATTGTTTACGACAAGAATAAGGGAAATTATGTTCTATTCCAACTTGTGATTGGTCTTGTTTTAACAAACAGTTGTCCTACGTTTTATTTAGTCTTTGCTGAACTAAATCTGTAGATGTAACTAGTAAGCACTTTTTTTTACTAAAACTTATGAATTTTCAACTGTATTGTTTTCTAAAAAATTAGAATCTCTAAAAAAGTTTAAAATATGTTTTAGATGTAAAGTTGTTTTGAATAGTTTCAATAATTTCTAATAGATGATTTTTTTTAAAAATAAAATCAAAGTGATTTTTATCACGATAATCTAACAAAAAATAATATTTGTCTTATTAAAATCTCTAAAATATAAACTCAATTATTAATACCAACATTGTTTAAAATCCCTATACATTATTTAAAATCTCTACCATGCATCCAATCATATGCTAACCGTAAATTTTGTAAATAAATTATTAGAATTAGGTAAAATTACATTTAAGGTGCTTTATTTTATTTAGTTATAATTTTTTTTCTTTCATTTAGATCCTTAATGTATGTTTTACGCTAGGTTCTTTATAGTTTAAAAAGTGAAAAGAATATACTTTATCTTCTTGTTTTCCCATTTAGAAACAATGTTGTGGCATTGACTTGCAGCAATGTCACCATTTTATTTATTTATTTTTATTTTACTATTATTTTAAAAGTAATTATGAATTTACAAGAAAAACAAAAAATCTTAACGATGCTCATCTTCTTAACTCTTTGTCTTCGACTCAAAATCTAATACACACGTACCAAATAATTCAGAATCCAAAATTTCCAATAACCAACATTGTTTGTTTTAGTTAATGAAGCCATGTAAAGGTACCGAAACTATTGAAGTATGAAGTACACTTGTCATTCCCTTCAAGAAGAATTTGAAGGTGCGGAAAAATATAAGAAATAAGAGTTTAATTGTGTTGATTAATTTTTAAGAAATAATTTTGTTGTTGAACAAAAAGGTATGTTTTTCATTGAAACATTCAACTTATGATTATAAATCAGTTTTTGTAAAAATCAAGTTTTATCCACTAATTTAGAACCTAAATTACAACACCTAAGTCAGTCTTCTCAACTTCCAATACAAATCGTTAAACACTATAACACATTGATCCTACAAGTCAAGTTTTTTAAATTTCCAACTTGAAGACCTACAAATCGTTGAGGCAAAATAACCGAGTTCGGTTTTGCTTCTTCTAAACATATTGATTACAATGAACTTCACACTAAAACAGAGTACTAAGTGTTAAGTAATATAAAATTGGACGAGTACCTTTGCTAAAACTGAAACCTTGAATTCTGAATACTTAGAGAATTATAAGTTCGTAAGATTTTTAGAGTTGTTGTGTTGTGTTTTCTTCTTCAGAATTGATCCCTTTATATAGCACGAATTAGAGTTTCAATATTGTCCTAAACAAACTCTCGGCATACCTTCCTTGTGTGAGATCAAAAAAGATCTGCTTGTTGGTAACAAAGTTGTTCCTGTAGTGTTTATTTACTCATGTATGAATACATTTATCATTTATTGATTAGCAATGCCCATTTTAGGCATGTTTGTGTCCAAGGATCTACCTTTTCTGATTTCCTCCAAAAGTTATTGTGCCTTCTTTGATCAAAGTTAGGTCTTGGAACATAGACTTTTCTCTTGTCATATGTCGTGAGCATCCGCTGTCCAAGTAACATGACTGGTGTTTCAACTTGGCTACTGACAACGTACATAATTTTTTCTTAGGTACCCAAATTTTGTTGGGTCCTGGTTTGTTAGTCTTGATAGGTCTCTTATCTTTCCTTGTGTTTAACATGGGACAAGATATTTTGGAGTGACCTTTCTTGGAGCAAACAGTACATAAACATCAAGTTCGATATGTCCAGACTTAATTATTGTCTCTTGGTATCCTAGACGTCTTTTACCATTTTTACAAACTCCATAAATCATAGAAGCGTACTTGCTTCTTTCTATACTATTAGGTATAAAATCATGGAATGCTACTTCATACTTATCAGAATTACATATGACATTTTCGGAAGGTTGTGAGACATAATTATCTTTAAGAGTTGTATTTTCTATTTTAAGCTCAACACTTTCATTTTTTAAAACATTAATTTCGTCAGTCAAGTTTGCATTTACTTACCTGAGTGTTTTCAGTTTAATAGATAAATTGTGCTTTTTATTTAAGAAATCATTTATGATTTTAATTAATTCAAATCGGGTATAGTTAGAAAGTACCTTAATTTTTTCATCTACTGATTCACTTCTAGAGTCAGAATTATGATCAGTGTTGGGTTCAGAGTCAGAGTTAGTATGAGCCATCATAGCCACATTTTTTTGCTCTTCATCATCATAGGATTCATCAAAATCGTCCTATGTAGCAACCAATACCTTTTTCTTGGGTTTGGATTCTTTCCTCATATTGTTTCCATTTTTCTAGATTTGGACATTCATACTTGACATGCTCAGGTTTATTGCATCATAACGAATGATGCTTTTCTTGTCAAACTTGTCATCAATTCCTCTATTGGACTACCTAGAATTTCTTTGAGGGAATGGCTTCTTTCTTTTGTGCCACATCCTCTGAATTTTTCTGGATATAAAAATCAATTCCTACTCTTTTGAGTCCACATTTTGGTCATCTGAATAATTATCCTTTGATTCTATTGTTACCTTCAGAACCTTCTTCTGCTTGGATTTCAAAGACAAAGTCTCCTGCTTGGGCTCATCCTTTGCAAGCTCAATTTCATGTGATCTCAAGGAGCTAATCAGTTCTTCCAATTTAAAAGTTTTTAGATCCGTAGCTTATTGAATGACTGTAATCTTAGGTCTCAACTTGCTTGGAATTTTCTTCACGTAATCACCAGTAGTATAACTCTTTTCAAGAACCTTTAATCTTGAGATCAGAGTATGAAATTTAGAAAACATTGTATCAACGTCTTCATCTTCTTTCATCTAAAATAGTTCATATTTTCTAACTAGGATGTTGATCTTTGCTTCATGAACCTGCTTGTTTCCTTTATAAGTAAGAACAAGATTGTCATAGATGCTCTTTGTTGTTTCTTTGCCAGTGCATTTGTCAAATTCCTTAAAGGAGATTGCATTTATCATGAATGTTCTAGACTTGTGATGCATCTTGTACATTTTATTTTGTTTAACATCCATATTTTTCCTTGGAATTTCAATGCCAGCAGTATTTGTTGGAACAGCGTAGCCATCTTCTACTAAGTCCCAAAGTTCAAGATCTTGTGAGATAAAGAAGCTTCTGAGTATGTCCTTTCGGTATTCAAATCTTTCTTCATTAAACAAAAGTGGTATGTGAAGTTGCAAACACGAGAAATATGGTTGAATTTTGTTTGACACATTTGATAACTTTTAGATAATTTATTAATAAAAACGTGTTCGCTTTTGGCGACTTATTTGGAGTAGAAGTAATCGGATTCAGAGGCAACAAACAATGGAAGCATAAATAATTTGACACATAGATTTATCCTAGTTCACCACTAACTTGGCTACATCTAGTTTCCTCATTCAGAAGACTTTAATCCACTATTTAAAATACCTTGAATTACAAAGCACATGACCCTCCAAGCAAGTCTTCACAAACAGCCTAACAACCCTAGACTTTTGAGGAACGAACCACCTTGACTTTACAAGCCAAGTATTCTCCTAACAACCTGACAACCTCAAATTGAAGAAGGTACTAAACCACTATCGGGTTAGATACAAAAGATTGGAACTTTAAGTGTTTTCTTCTTACAAAATTGATAATAATAATAATAACTCTTACACTCTAACAAAAAACACTTAGAAAATATTTCTAACTTGAACAAGTGTTTCTCTCTATGAACTCTAAAAAATAACTTTGAAATTTTGAGCTTTGAGTTCTTATCCTCTTTATTGATTTTCAATGATCTTCTTCTTTAGCCTTGAGTATCTATTTATAGTTAAACTTTGGGATTCAATTTAGTCCTTGTTTAATTCTGAATTTTATCTTGTTCAGATTGATTTTGTTTAGAATGAGTTTGTAAATTCTTCATATTGATTATGTTCGTATTTTGTTCAATTATGTTCAAATTGTGTTTGTAAATTCTTCATATTGATTATGTTCATATTTTGTTGTAGATAAAGTTTGATCGAATCTTGACCATATCGTCTTTTCAACTTGGTCAAAAATTTCTTCAATTATAAATATGAATAAAATCTTATTTTAGATTTTAATCAATTATAAATTTGAATAAAATTTTATTTTAGATTTTCTTCAATTATAAATCTAAATCAAATCTTTTTCTTCAACATATAAATTTGAATCAAATCTTATTTTAGATTTTCTTCAATTATAAATTTGAATCTTCTTTCATACTCTTTAAAGTCAAATATATTGTTCTCATAAAATACGTTTGTTATCATCAAAACTCTAACTATAAAATCAACTTAGTTCCAACAGTCTGTTGATTTTTCCACTAGAGGCTTCTTCACCAAATCTAGACATGTTGAATCCTTTGATCTTTCCACAAACATTGTAAAGTGTTATGCCTTGAGACCAGTCTCTTGATGCCAATTGAAGGTGCAAACACGAGAAGGGGGTTGATTTGTATTTTTCTAAGTTGTTGGATTCTTTTTAATTATGTAATCAATAACTAGTTCGGGTTTAGTGATTTTATCTAGCAATTAAGCTTAAGTAATAAGAGGTAGTAGTAAAGCAAAGAGTGCATAAGTAAAGTGACACAAGCAGATTTATCTTGGTTCACCACCAACTTGGTAGCTACATCTAATCCATTCACTTAGAATAATCTAACTATTAATTCAAATCATTGAATTACACAACACCTAACCCTATAAGTCAACCTTCTCAAAACAACCTGACACCTAAAAAAATTTTGAGGCGAACAAACACCTTGACCCTACAAGTCAAGTCTTCTCTACACAACCTAAAAACCACATATTGTTAAAGGCAACTACACCTTAACCCTACAAGTCAAGTCTTCTCAACACAAGCTGAAAACCACAAATTGCTTGAGGAACCTAAAGCCACTACCGAGTCAGGTTACACAAGTTTAGAACGGATTGTGTTTTGCTTCTACTAAGCAGTTTGTTACATTTGATTTATAACGCTAAAAACACTTAGAAAATATTTCTTTGAGCAAGTGCTTCTCTAGAACTTAAACCATTGAACTTTGAATACTTAGAAAATTTGAGCTCTCAAAAGTTTTTCTAAATTGTATGAATTTATCAGTTTATGCTTTTGTGTTTTCTTCTTCAGCCTTGAGTATCTATCTATAGAATAGATTAGGGTTTCACTTTTGTCCTTGTAAAATATGGATCATATCTTTCTTGTGAACAAATTTTGAATCTATCTTCTTGTGAACAAATTATGAGTGTATCTTCTTGTGAATAATTCTGAGTGTTTCTTCTTCTGAATAATTCTAAGTGTATCTTCTTGTGAATAAATTTGAGTGTATCTTCTTGTGAACAAATTCTAAGCATATCTTTTTGTTAACAATATTTTGACCATATATTCTTGTGAACAATATTTTTGCCATATCTTCTTTTCACAATGGTCAAAGATTTCCTTCAATTATAATTATGAACCGTATCTAATTTCATATTGTGTTCAAACACTTAATCGCGTGAATCTTCCTTCATACTCTTGATTGCTTAATGTGAGAATGGATTCAGGTTTATTTGTGAATATTCAGAAAATTCTGATTCGGTTAAGTCTTTTCTTCATAATGAACTCTTTCAATCAAAGTTGTTGACTTTCCATCAGAGCCATTGACTTTCTTGTTAGAGTAAGATGTTGTGTTTCTTGGATAGTAAAAGTCAAAGGCAGAATGTGTCACTTAGAATTAGTGGCTTTGGGCAAATCACATTGTTGAATCATTAGAGTCAGTGTAACATTAGAGGATGCATATCAAAAGCACCATTTTGAGTGGGTTGCAACTTTTGATTAGAAGAATATAAGCTTTAAATTCATGGCTTGAACAATATCTTTAGAGTTAATGATAACTTGATATAAACTCTTCAAAAGCATGCTAAGTTTGTGCACATCAGAGGCACGAAAGGGCTTTAGAGGCATGCTTCAAATTTAGTCTTTAGACATGGCTTCAGAGTCAGTCTTCAGACCCAAGTTTCAGAGCCATACATTAGAGACAATATTTGTAACCTTTATAGGCACTTTTCTTTCAGAGGCATATGTTTAGAGGCAGACATGTATGCTTTTGTGTTCCTCTGGTTACTTTCTCTAGTAGCTTCCTATGATTTTCTTGTTCTAGTTGTTGCACACTTAATGAAGCCATTAGTCCAAACAAATTGTTCTAATAAAACACATTTGTTAATATCAAAATCACAAGAGGAAAACAATTTGGTTCCAACAGAGGATCGTGTATCGAAAAAGGAAGATCTAACTCAACAATAGGGGACATCAACCAAGGAAATGAAGGTCCCTAAATGAATCCTTGACTCTTAGTTGGCGTAGATGGTCCCTCAACATATTTTGCCCACAACAATGATCTTTTGCCCGTCTATGTGGCTTTCGGTCCAATTGTAGGGCTCCTTACTCCTATAGAGGGAGTCACTACTCTAACTGTAACACCCCGTTTTTCAAAGCGAGGGTATATTTTTTTTTTTTTTAGAGATTAAAAGGAATTAAAATAAAACAAAGAATTAAATCAGGAAAATGCCTTTGGATAAATAATTGAGTCATTATAATTTACAAACAGCGGAAGAGTTTCTCCAATTATAAATCCAAAACATTTACACAACAACAAATGGTACATGAAACCCATTCAAGTAAAAAGTCAAACTGACAATATTAGTATAAGTACAGTTTTCCAAACTAAAAATACTCCAATCCAAAAAGAAGGACACCTAGTTCCTATACATCATCCTAATCTGATCATCCTACCAAAAAGCTATACACCCTGAGTATCTCCACGCGCCCCGTGAGATCCTCCTAATGTAACTGCAATCACGCGTTCCCATCTCCATTCCCGTCCGTAGGGTACGAACCGGTAGGACCGTCCTGACTCTCATCTGAGGGCAAAGCCCAGATTTCCACAATAATTGTAAAGGGTCACCAACCGAAATTAACAGATAACACATAACATTTAAGTTTTAAATGCACAAAATAACCTTTCAACTAAGCATGCACCTTAAAAGGATTTTCCATATGCTAAAAGTTCATATAATGCTTGCCAATTAACAATGAACTCAAAATGAAGTTCTCAAACCATCAAGTAATACATAACTGACCAAAGCATTGATAAATCAATTGAGAAATCGATTATCTAACTCAAAATAAGGACTTTTGCTGAGCCAATCGATTGCCAAATCGATTTGGTCAGTTCTGCTGAGTTTCTGCATGACCAAATCGATTTCTAAGTCGATTTTGTCAGTTCTGATGAGTCCCTGGGTTGCCAAATCGATTTCCAAATCGATTTCGGCAGTTTTGCTGAGTTCCTGCCTCTCTGCCAATCGATTTCCAAATCGATTTCTTAAAAGATTTTGAAAGATATATTTATACAATCGATTGGCAAATCGATTAGGTCAAAATGGTGAACTTCCTGCAACTCATCCAATCGATTGGGAAATCGATTTCCCTGATCGTTTTTCCAAAAATTCATGCATTTACTCAAGTCATTCCTAATCAAGTTCACAACCTAACACTTAGCAATTCCTACACGATTACCACGGCAATTGGGATCTCGATAACCATCATACTTACACACAACAATCAACACATAACACTTAGCATTTTCAACGCAATTACCACGACAATTGGGATCTCGATAACCATCATACTTACACACAACAATCAACACATAACACTTAGCATTTTCAACGCAATTACCACAACGACTCAAATTCAAATCACTTAATCATAAAACTCAAATCAACCACGACTCGCGTGCCAAGCACCCTAATGCAATGCGTATATGCCAAAATGCATGGACTCGGAATTCCAAACCAAAACCCTCCTCGAAGGGCCGTAAATCATAATCGTACCGCCTATCGCAGGCCAAAGTACCAATTACCGAGGTGCCACCTATCACGGGTCAGCACGATTTACTAAAATGCGTAAATCATAAACGTACCACCTATCACGGGTCAGTACAGTTTACCGAGGTGTCACCTATCACGGGTCAACACGATTTACTAAAAGAAAAAGCGGAAATCGTAAATGTACCACCTATCACGGGTCAGTACAGTTACCATGGTGTCACCTATCACGGGTCAACACGATTTACTAAAAGAAAAAGCGGGAATCGTAAATGTACCACCTATCACGGGTCAGTACAGTTACCATGGTGTCACCTATCACGGGTCAACACGATTTACTAAAAGAAAAAGCGGGAATCGTAAACGTACCGCCTATCACAGACCAGTACTGTTTACCGAGGTGCCACCTATCACGGGTCAGCACAATCCACCAAAAATGTAAATCGTAAATGTACCACCTATCACGGGTCAGTACAGTTACCATGGTGTCACCTATCACGGGTCAACACGATTTACTAAAAGAAAAAGCGGGAATCGTAAACGTACCGCCTATCACAGACCAGTACTGTTTACCGAGGTGCCACCTATCACGGGTCAGCACAATTCACCAAAAACGTAAATCGTAAACGTACCACCTATCACGGGTCAGTACAGTTTACCGAGGTGTCACCTATCACGGGTCAACACGATTTACTAAAATATAAATCGCAAACGTACAACCTATCACGGGTCCGTACAGTTTACCAAGGTGTCACCTATCACGGGTCGACACAATTTACCAAATGAAATGCATGAGCATACACAGACTCCATTCACAACAATCGTTAAGCAAATGCAGATATTAAAAGATTCCCCATTTTTAATACCCATTTAACTTAAACGACCTTCAAACAACATTAATTAAATAAGTCATTAAGAGATTCCCCGTTCTTAATACCGATTTAACTTAATGATTTTCAAAACAAAACGTTAAGCAAACAGTCATATTAAGAGATTCCCCATTCTTAATACTCATTTACCGAAACGATTTTCAAAAACGATAGTTAAGTAACCGAGACATTAAGAGATTCCCCATTCTCAACGCCCAGTTAACTTAAACATTTTCCTCAAATACACATTAAGTAAACCGAGGTATTAAAAGATTCCCCATTTTTAATACCCATTTAACTTAAACGACTTTCAAACAACATTAATTAAATAAGTCATTAAGAGATTCCCCGTTCTTAATACCGATTTAACTTAATGATTTTCAAAACAAAACGTTAAGCAAACAGTCATATTAAGAGATTCCCCATTCTTAATACTCATTTACCGAAACGATTTTCAAAAACGATAGTTAAGTAACCGAGACATTAAGAGATTCCCCATTCTCAACGCCCAGTTAACTTAAACATTTTCCTCAAATACACATTAAGTAAACCGAGGTATTAAAAGATTCCCCATTTTTAATACCCATTTAACTTAAACGACTTTCAAACAACATTAATTAAATAAGTCATTAAGAGATTCCCCGTTCTTAATACCGATTTAACTTAATGATTTTCAAAACAAAACGTTAAGCAAACAGTCATATTAAGAGATTCCCCATTCTTAATACTCATTTACCGAAACGACTTTCAAACAACATTAATTAAATAAGTCATTAAGAGATTCCCCGTTCTTAATACCGATTTAACTTAATGATTTTCAAAACAAAACGTTAAGCAAACAGTCATATTAAGAGATTCCCCATTCTTAATACTCATTTACCGAAACGACTTTCAAACAACATTAATTAAATAAGTCATTAAGAGATTCCCCGTTCTTAATACCGATTTAACTTAATGTATATATATATATTACTTACTTTTAATAAATATCTCCAAATACCTTGATATTTATTAAAATTACCATTTCACCCATAAGGCATAAAATTCTACGTAAAAGGTTCATCGCAGTTAATTTCAATTTATTTATCGACGAGAAATTCTAATTGGAATCAAAATATCTTTTTGATTATAAAACTCCCAAAATATTATTAACTTTGGCTTAAAAGCCTCCGAGCCAAAATCCAAAATACACAAAATACATAAAGTACACTTTAAAATTACGGGTCTTACACTAACGGTAGACTCGGTCTCTAGTAGCATCCCTCGTATCCAAAACTACACCACTAGCCCCCACTACCAAGTCAGTACGCACAGGGAAGTCTATTCTCTCACGGATGATACCTATGTGAAACACCGTCCAACCCTACTACTAGGCGCCACAACCCTTCCTATATAGGCAACTCTACTTGAGACAGGGTCATATTACCAAATCATAGGTAAGTTTCATGACGTTGTCTTCATCAGTCTTGTACCCCAAATTAGGAATGCCATATCTTTGCACATAAGTCCACATCATTTGAGGGCATCTCCCAAATTTTACAATAAATATAAATGGTCATCAACCAAAACTAACAAATAGGATTTGACAGGTATGACATGTTATCAAGTGATAAATAAAGCATTAACAAACATGACTCGTGTGTCAAAGCACCATAATACAATGTATATATGCAAGTGCACATGATTCCAAAATTTCAAAACCTCTGTAAAGGGGTGTGGACATCTTGTCTACGGATCGTCTTGATCCAATGTGGTGTCCCTTCAAACATTCAAGACTCAATAATTCCCACAAGGACATGGCAGTCCCTCCAAACAAACCATTGGTGGGATCCAACTCTTTTGAATAACACGCATAACTATAAATGCATGAGCATATTCTGATTTTTTCTCAACAACTATTATGCAAATGTAATTATTAAAAGACTCTACTTTTAATAGTCATTAAACACTAATAATTTTTCAACAACTTTTCCTATAGCATTCTCACGACATTTTATCATCAATAAACTTCATAACACATAATCATACATGCATGTTAATAGTTATGAACACACATCCACATCAACTGAACAAACATACACGCATATTTTTTTTCTTTCATTTTTAATTATTTTTACGTGTCAATATTTTTATACTTAGTGAATTCATAATGAGATACAGTAAAGAGAATGATTCAACTCAAATAAAATAAAACCTAAAATTCAACTAAGAATTGAGTTGGAAATTGAAAGTTGAAATTGAAAACTCAAAACTAAAATTGAAAACAAAAATTGGCTTTAGTTTTTGAAAATTTCTTAACAGAAAACCAAAAACCAACTCAAACGGGGACCTAAAGTCTTCAACAAAAATTAAAATAAAAAATTTCAATTTCTTAACCCTTTTTAAATCAAAAATCAGGGTTTTTTATATTCCAAAATGCCACACTTTAAAAAAATAATACAGAAATGCTCAACTTTTTTACCCCAGTTGCTTATCGCAACCTGGGGATGCGACGAAGTGAATGAATTTTTTTTTACTGTTAACAGGTGGTCGCATCCTGGGGATGCGACCTTGTACTGATATTGTTTTTTTTTTTTTTGCCATTTAATAAATAATTCTGTTTATTATTAATTATGTTTATTATTATTTAATAAATGATAAATAATTAAAATATTTAAAAATTTAAAATATTATTAATAAATAAAATACATTAATAACAATAATAATTTTAATAATATTATAAATTTTAGTAATAATAATAATAAAGTATAAAATACATAAATAATAATAATTTTAATAATATTATAAATTTTAATAATAATAATAATAATAATAATAATAATTTTAATAATAATATATCAAAACAAATAGGAGAGAGTTGTTATAATAGGAGGAAATTGTTATTCAACGTGTCAAAATGAATAAAGTGTCCCTAATATTTTATAACAACTTATTTTCTTAACAACTCCCTCTCATTTAACATCATTTTTTCCCTAAATATTTAAAATAACAACGTATTTTCCTTGTTTATATACAAAATATTAGGGACAAATTATTTATTTTGGGACGTTATTATAACAACTTTATAACAGTTTCTTCTTATTTGTTTTGTCACATTATTATAACAATTTCCTTCTATTTTTTTATCTAATAAATAAAAATTAATGAATATAATAATAATAATAATAATAATAATAATAATAATAAAAATGAATTTCATGTATTTATTTTTTTCAATTTGTGGTATTTTTATAATTTTATTAAAATTATTATTATTATTATTAATGTAATTTATTTATGATTATTATTTATGTATTTTATTTTATTAATAATATTTTGACTTTTTAAATATTTTAATTATTTATAATTTATTAAATAATAATAAACATAATTAATAATAAACAAAATTATTTATTAAATGGCAATATATATATATATATATATATATCAGTACAATGTCGCATCCTAGGATGCGACCATTTATTAACAATGAAAAAAATTTCATTCACTTCGTCGCATCACAAAAAAGTAGGGCATTTATGTATTATTTTTTTAAAGTGTGGCATTTTGAGATATAATAAAAAAAAAAGAGGATATAAATATAAAAAATCCCAAATATCACATTCCTATTTGTTCAACACAAATTTTGAAATTCCAAAATATTAGGGTTTGATGTTTGGTTCGGTCATTAGGGCAAATGGACGGCAAATGAACGGAAAAAAATTCTTCTTCCAAAAATACTTTAATCTATAGTTTTAAATGTACATATAAAAGTCTTTTCAACAACCAAAATATCAAAAACTTCAATGATCAAATTTCTGACACAAAATCATTTTTTTAGTAACACTTCAAATGATTCCAAATCAATTTTTTCTTCAAGATCTACTATCACTTTTGTGAAGTAAACACCATTATATTACAAATCCAGTTTTTGAGTAAAACATCAAAGTGTTCTAAAGCAAATTTTTCTTTAAGATCTATTACTACAATACATGGATCTACCAACATTAGTGAAATAAAAATAACATTCTAACATAAATAATTTGTTTGCAAAATATTAAAATGTCTAAAATCCACTTTTTTTTCTTTGAGATATATCATTACTGTGCATAGATCTACACCATTTGTGAAGTAAAATTTTAAAACTCCAACTCACAACAAAAGGGCCTCACTGCCCAGAAGAAAAACTTTCTTATACTCACGTTGATCACCAATGTAAAAGAAACACTATACTTCAACAATCTCAAACCCAAACCTTTCAATACCTAAGTGCAAGAAGTGAATCTTCCTTCCCACACTTAGAGAAAAAAAAGTGTTTAGTTAACGAGAGATGAAGGGATCAGTTTACTATAGTGGGGAGGAAAAGAGAAAAAATTCACTAAAGCACTTATTTATAATCTAATCTTTTTATTTTAGTCTGCTAGAAAATTGGAGAAAGATGTGGCTCATTTTGGCCCACTCATTCCTTATTAGATAGTAAAAAAAATATCTAGGTATTTTTCACTTTACACTTTATACCTCATTGGTACCTTTTCCACTAAATATCTACTAAGGCACAACTCAGCTAGCAGATGAATTTAAAGTATAAAATACGTAAATAATAATAATAATAATAAATAAAATACATTAATAATAATAATTTTAATAATAATAATTTTAATAATAATAATAATAATAATAATAATAATAATAATAATATGTCAAAACAAATAGGAGAAAGTTGTTATAATAGGAGGAAATTGTTATTCAACGTGTCAAAACAAATAAGGTGTCCCTAATATTTTGACCACCAAATAACAACTTATTTTCTTAACAACTCCCTCTCATTTAACATCATTTTTTTTCCCTAAATATTTAAAATAACAACGTATTTTACTTGTTTATAGACAAAATATTAGATAAAATAACTTATAACAATTTCCTCCTATTTTTTTTATCTAATAAATAAAAATTAATGAAAATAATAATAAATATGAATTTCATGTATTTATTTTTTTCAATTTGTGGTATTTTTATAATTTTATTAAAATTATTATTATTATTATTATTAATGTATTTTATTTATTTATTATTATTATTTATTTATTTATGTATTTTATTTTATTAATAATATTTTGACTTTTTAAATATTTTAATTATTTATAATTTATTAAATAATAATAAACATAATTAATAATAAACAAAATTATTTATTAAATGGCAATATATATATATATATATATATATATATCAGTACAATGTCGCATCCTAGGATGCGACCATTTATTAACAATGAAAAAAATTTCATTCACTTCGTCGCATCACAAAAAAGTAGGGCATTTATGTATTATTTTTTTAAAGTGTGGCATTTTGAGATATAATAAAAAAAAAAGAGGATATAAATATAAAAAATCCCAAATATCACATTCCTATTTGTTCAACACAAATTTTGAAATTCCAAAATATTAGGGTTTGATGTTTGGTTCGGTCATTAGGGCAAATGGACGGCAAATGAACGGAAAAAAATTCTTCTTCCAAAAATACTTTAATCTATAGTTTTAAATGTACATATAAAAGTCTTTTCAACAACCAAAATATCAAAAACTTCAATGATCAAATTTCTGACACAAAATCATTTTTTTAGTAACACTTCAAATGATTCCAAATCAATTTTTTCTTCAAGATCTACTATCACTTTTGTGAAGTAAACACCATTATATTACAAATCCAGTTTTTGAGTAAAACATCAAAGTGTTCTAAAGCAAATTTTTCTTTAAGATCTATTACTACAATACATGGATCTACCAACATTAGTGAAATAAAAATAACATTCTAACATAAATAATTTGTTTGCAAAATATTAAAATGTCTAAAATCCACTTTTTTTTCTTTGAGATATATCATTACTGTGCATAGATCTACACCATTTGTGAAGTAAAATTTTAAAACTCCAACTCACAACAAAAGGGCCTCACTGCCCAGAAGAAAAACTTTCTTATACTCACGTTGATCACCAATGTAAAAGAAACACTATACTTCAACAATCTCAAACCCAAACCTTTCAATACCTAAGTGCAAGAAGTGAATCTTCCTTCCCACACTTAGAGAAAAAAAAGTGTTTAGTTAACGAGAGATGAAGGGATCAGTTTACTATAGTGGGGAGGAAAAGAGAAAAAATTCACTAAAGCACTTATTTATAATCTAATCTTTTTATTTTAGTCTGCTAGAAAATTGGAGAAAGATGTGGCTCATTTTGGCCCACTCATTCCTTATTAGATAGTAAAAAAAATATCTAGGTATTTTTCACTTTACACTTTATACCTCATTGGTACCTTTTCCACTAAATATCTACTAAGGCACAACTCAGCTAGCAGATGAATTTATTCGTAACATGCGATGTTTTAAAGTACTTGATGGTAATAATTCTTCTATAACTGGACTAAATTTTTTCTCAACAAATATTTTTCACCGAGTCTCTAAAAATATTTCTCAAGCATCTTACTAACCTTAATCGTCCCAAGAACTAGAATAAATTTTTTTGTGGAAAACAAAGTTTTAGAATTCCACATACAGTAAAATTACTCGCCAAATAAGTCTACCTTGCAATTATCCCTTTCTTAAGTCTCTTTGGGCCTATTTGTCTCATTCTTGATTATATAGCTCATTATCAAATTCTACTAAACTTTGACTTATTCATATGCCCTTGCAACCGTTGTCGAGCTCTGTAGACTTCAGAAAGATTCGGTTGACTTACATCCAATTGTTCCTTACACATTTGATCTTACTTCGGCTAAAGGAAACTCAGTTACCGCAAAATTCAACTACTTGTCGTTCTCGAATAACCATTTATTTATTTTTAAGTGTAAACATAATGATATCAAAACTACTGATATTGAAGAATAAAAATTAAGACTTTTCATTATTTGAATTGTTGATAAATAAAACTATTTTTTTTAAAGTGAATTGTGTATAAGAGTGAATTTTTTGTTTACTTTATCATTAATTTGTTCATTCCAATAGGTAATTCTAGTTTTACTTCAATTGATTGAATCGTCATAACTTTGCTTAATTCAATCAAAGGATATTCTTGTGGAAAATTGTCTTTTCAACTTTTTTGTGATTAATTGCGATATCAATCAAATTTCAAAGTGAAATTTTAATACAAAATTAGCCATCTATCATCATGATTTAGTAAATTTCCGCTGTGTGATAAAAAAATCTTTTAAACATTGAGACTCTATTAAACCCTCTTTCTAAAGTCCTAGTCATTTCGACTTTTATTAGTGACAAACTCCTCTTGCTTTCAAATATCATATGCAACCTCTAACTCCGCCAATGAAAAATTCCATGTGTCTTTCTACAATAAAATATATGAACTCTTGGTTTGTGCTAGAGCGAGGTTGACTCGCCAAAAACCCGAATCTCCAATCCAAAGCTAAGAACCTAGTTCTAATCCCATCCAAAGCACCTAAAGTAACATACAGACATAAGACAATGCTAAGCAAGATTACGAAAATAGATATGTTCTAACTACCACTTGATTATCAGCTACAAGATGCATCAACCAATCCTCAAGTTCCAACTAAATGTCGTTAAGGATGACTGAAACATAAGATAAGAGGAATTTAATATATGTTTAATTTCTATGCATTGTCAATGTAAAAAGTTTGACACTATTATAAACTGAGAATAAGCATGTAAAATATAGATAATATTAATGAACTAATACATCATCTTATTGATTCATCACTGAATGAACGAATTTTTACATTGGGAATGTGTCTTATATGTACATGTCAACAATAATAATCTCCATAACTAACTCTAACAACTTGTAACTAATTTAGTTGTCAGCTTTAGTTATTTCTTCACTATGTAATAGTCTCCCACAAGTCGAGGATTGATGGATGTCTAGCAATTTGAACTTGCTGATGAGATGAAAGAAAGGTTTAGGTGCCAATGCCTTTGTGAATAGGTCTGCAATCTGGTTTGTAGAGGAGAGTGGCAACACTTAATAAGCCCAGCAATCAGCTTGTCTCTAACAACATGGCAGTCAATTTCAAGGTGTATTGTCCTTTCGTGGAATACAGGATTCGCAGCTATGTGTAAAGCGCTCTTATTATCATATTATAAAACTGGAGGTTTAGAGTATACAATTACCAAGTTATTAAGAAGATATTTATGCCATTGTAACTCACAAGTGGCTGAAGCCAATGCACGATATTATGCGTTAGAACTTGAACAAGCAATCATAGTTTGTTTCTTTGAACTACAAGTGATTAAAGAGTCCCTTAAGAAGAAACAATAGCCACTGATGGATCATCTAGAATCAAGGTAACCAGCCCAATCTGAACCACTGTAGCCATATAATTCAAGAGTAGCTTTCTTGCTAAAAAAACAGTCCTTGACCTGGAGATCGTTTTAGGTAGTGAAGGATGCGTTGTGCAGTCTTGAAATGACAAACTGATGGTCTTGAAAGGAACTGGGGCAATTGTTGAAGAGGGAAAGTAATATATGGTTTGGTTGTAGTTAAGTATAAAAGCTTACCCACGAGACAATATCTGTAGCATGCCACATCATTGAAGGGAGGCTATTGAGAACTCAGATAAATTGTCCCCAACAAGGACAATGTCATCCACATAAATGAGTAGGCCTAGGCCAATGTAGGATGAAAATATGATATGTGTCCACATAAATGAGTAGGCCTCGGCCAATGTAGGATGAAAATATGATATGTGTGAAGAGTGAGTGATCAAAGTGTGGTTGTTGAAAGCCAACACTAACTAGCAAGGTGTGTTAGATAATATTATTATATATTAGTAGTAAGAGTATTTTAGACAATTCTATTCTTTTATATATATATACTCATTGTAACCCTATTAATTTTGGTTTTGGTTCATTATATGTTATGAAACCCTAGAGTGGTTGTTTCTCTTCTTCCTCTTTCTTCCTCTTTTCATTGTTAACATGGTATCTAGAGCCTAATTCGATCCTCCTTGAATGATCCCGCCTCTATTCCGCTGTCGAGTTCCCAACAATTAGGGAATATAATTATAGTTTCTCTTTTCTAACATTCCAATATTCAGTGAGATTTTTTCGGTAAACCGCGTCCCATTTCTGGTTTACCCCTTCTTTGTAGCTTTTCGTTTATTTTTAGTAGATCAGTCGTAGCACTGTTCATCGCGCGGTACTGTTCACTGCGCAAAAAAAAAAAATTATTAGGGTTTAATAAACCTTTCCACAACCCATTAGGGTTTGGCGCTCTAACCAACCGAGCTAAAAAGAACAATGAGTGGTAAAGTTTACTTTGAGAATCATTATTATTTGCATGGTTATTGGGGGATTTTGGTTGATCGTTATGAAGAGATGATTGAGAATTATCATCCTGATTTTGGTATCTACCGTAGAGAAGAGCGAGACTATTTTGATAGAAAAGGCAACCACCAAAAGAGAAAAAAGAAGAGTAACCCTGTTCCCGATTTTGTTAAATCAGTCTCACAAAAACATCGATTGTGCTTTCGTTAACCGTTGGATTTGACTGTTTTTGGACAGCAGGTTCGCAACATTCAGGTCTTCGTCTTCAACGGTCGGATCGATAAAACGATGTCTGTAGGGGGAGAAATCATGCTCGCACAGCACCAGGTTATCCCTAATTTATTTTGTCTCAGTGATTGTGTTTGTCGTATTTTCCTGTCATTATTTGTATGGCTTTGAGAGAAGGTTTGGAGGTTCATTGTGTTGTTTTGAAAAATGGGTTTTGTGTTAATTTGTATGTTGGGACTTCTTTGGTTGATATGTATGTGAAGTTTGGTTTTTTGGGTAGTGCTAGGAAGGTGTTTGATGAAATATCTGTGAGAAGTTTGGTTTCTTGGACTGCTGTTATTGTTGGGTATGCTAGGTGTGGGGATATGAGTGAGGCCAGGAAGCTTTTTGATGTTATGCCTGATAGAGATATTGCTGCTTCTAATGTTATGATTGATAGGTATGTGAAAATGGGGTGTATGGATTTGGCGAGGGATTTGTTTGATAAGATGAAGGATAAGAATGTTATTTCTTGGACTAGTATGGTTCATAGTTATTGTGAGGATGGTGATGTTGTGGCGGCTAGGTTTATGTTTGATTGTATGCCTGTCAAGAATGTGCTTAGTTGGAATGCGATGATTAGGGGATATTGTTAGAATAGACGACCGCACGATGCGTTGAAGTTGTTTTGGGAAATGAGGGGAATTTTGGATGTGGAAATGAATAAAGTGACGGTTGTGAGTGTTCTTCCTGCTGTTACTGATTTGAGTTCTTTGGATTTGGGTGTTTGGATTCATGGGTTTGTGCAAAGGAACCGACATGATGAAGATGTTCATGTGTGTAATGCTTTGGTTGATATGTATGCAAAATATGGGGAAATTGGAAAAGCTAAATTTCTTTTTGAGGAGATGAATGAAAAAGATACATCGTCGTGGAATGCTTTGATAAATGGTTATGGTGTCAATGGTTGTGCGAAGGAAGCGTTAGAAGTATTCGCAGCAATGTTACGGGAAGGATTTGAACCAAATGAGATAACAATGACTAGTGTGTTATCTGCTTGCAACCATTGTGGTTTGGTAGAGGAAGGAAGAAGATGCTTCAAAGAAATGGAGAGATTTGGAATTGTGCCTCAGATTGAGCATTATGGTTGTATGATTGACCTTCTAGGAAGGGTTGGATACTTGGATGAGGCTGAAAATTTGATCTTCTGTGTTGTCGCTCTGTCTGTTGCTTCTTCTGTTTGATTGCTAATCTCTCTAGTGATTTGCTTTGTTGCTTCTCTCTTTGTTTAGTTTGGTTTGATATGATTTAATTTAGTTTGGTTTGATATGATTTACTTTTGTTTGGTTCTATTTGGTTTGGTTTGTTTGGATTTGGTTTCGTGGTGCTACTTCTTTGGTTGTTCCTATCTGTTGATTTTGATATGGTTGTTGCTCCTTTTTTTGATCGCTCCTTTTTCGTTTTGATTTTTTGTTGGCTTGGTTCTTCTCTTTGATTGTTGCTTCTTCTTTGGTGACATCCCTTTTGTCCCCCCGGCTGTCCAACCACCTCCTGCAATTGTTGATCCTCCTCGTTACCCCTCTCGTCATCATCTTCAGCATATAATCATTACTCTACCGTTTGTCTCTTCTTCTTTACAGATTGCTGATTTGTTCACAAAGATGCATTCCATTAAACACTTTCGTTTTTTTTAGTTGACAAACTCTGATAATCAATCCCTTTAATTTGGGTGTATCCCTTGGCAACAAGTCGAACCTTGTAGCGCTCAAGGGTACCATCAACCTTCCTCATCACCTTCTACACCCAGTTACATCCAATTGAGGTGACACCAATAGGTTTGTCAACAACAGACCATGTTTGGTTGGTTTCCAAGGTCTGTAATTAGGGTTGTTTATGGTTGGTTTTTTTTAAAAACCAAACTATATCCATTTTAAAATCAGTATATGGATTTAGATTTATAACCAAATCCATTATTTGGTTTAAAACCGGTTATAAAACCAATTATAAAATTGGTTATGGTTAAATAACCGGTTTATAATTAAGCAACCGGTTTTGAAAATTTTAATTTTAAAATCGATTTTTTTTCCAAATCGGTTAAAATTTGCTTATTTTTTGAAAAAATATTTATTCATAGTTTAAAAGTTGGTTATTTAAAAAAATCGATTTTTTCGATAAATTTTTTTAAAAAAGTTCTCACCAAATTTTTCGAGAAAAAATTCGATTTAAATTTTTTTTTAAATTTTTTCCGATATATTTTCGAATTTTTTTTTTAATTTTTTTCAAGAAATAAAATCTCAAAATTAACAAAATATTGATAGTGGATACAAACCAAATCCAAATATAAAACACAAGTGGTTATCCAACCGGATTATAACCATATGATTTTAACCGAATATTTAATATGGATGTGGATCCGGTTTTGGATTTGGGCCTCATAACCGGATTTTTTGCCCAGCCCTACCTGCAATTCCCTATTCATGGCCTTTATCCAACACAGGTGCAAGCTGGGTTCTGCATAATTGGAGTGTTTAGAAATAATATCCAACAAAGCAATCAGTGGCGGATCTTTTAGAGAGGCCATCGCGTCCCTTTAAAAAAAAAATTATAAATAATAACGATAGATTATTAAAATAATAGTGATAAATTACTAAAATATCCTCAAATATTTATGGTTTTGAGAAATTGACATCTTTTTACTCAGTTTTCTCTTCTGTTTAAATAGTTCTATCATCTTCTTATTTTTACCTCAATGTAAATAGATTATTTAATTGTTCTTAAATCACAACTCAAGTCACTAATCATATTAAAAATTACGCAATTGAAGAGATAAAAAAAATGAGGTATACATTTATTAAAATTTATACTAATAAAATTAATACAACAAGCTGTATATATAAATAAATTACCTATTATCAATAAAATAACTAATCTCGAGCAAACAAACTATAACACCCTAGTTAGTAACTCAACTACTACCTATCACTACAAGAAAAACTGTTATTACCTACGGTAAATTTTATCTTTACCCACGGACTATCCATAGGTAACGTAAATTTACCTACGGATTACCCACGGACACGAGTTCGTAGATAAATCGCTCGTAGGAAAATATTTACCGACGGACAAGCTGTGGGACACACTTACCTAGGGATTGTCCGTGGGTAATATGACCCACTGAGTCTCCGTGGGTAACGTTACCCATAGATTTGCCGTAGGTAAAATAGTAGATAGTTATCGACGGAAAAACCGTAGGTTACGTTACCCACAGATCATCCATGACAAGTCTACTATTTTATATTTAATATTGATAATTTTATCCATGAATTGTCCGTGGGTAATGAAAAAATGATTTTAATTCTATTTTTGTTTTTTTACGGTTTCCTGTATTTTTTAATATATATTTAAAATTAATTGTAAGCATATTAAACATCATTGTCAAAACAAAGTGAAATATTATGTAAATAGTATTTTCAAATTACACCTCCTGACTGCCACAAGTTTCAAAATAAGGGCAACTTGCACTACCATAAGTTTCAAAATACACATAACCATAAGTTTCAAAATACACATTGTCACTACCATAAGTTTCAAAATACACATTCTCACTACCATAACTTACACATTGTCACTACCATAAGTTTCAAAGTACTACTATACAAAACTAACAATGAAATAAGTACTACTCATCGCCGTCATCATCGTTAGACTCATCCTCGTCATAATCTGGATGACGACGACGACGGGATGACTCAGCCTGTATGGAAGCAACACTTTTTGCCAATGTTGCTAGCTGTATCTGGAGCTCTTTAGTGCGTTGCTCATCCTCTTGTCGACGTTGCTCTGCTTTCCTTAGCTCCTCCCGCGCCTCTCGTCCAAAACATCGAATCCATGAACTTTTCTGGAAGCAAATACTTCCATAAATAAATTTGATAAAAAGCACAATCCCTGAATAGAGAAGCTCCCCATCCAAATACTCAAGCTGCAAATTGAAAATAAGATATTAAGGAACAAAATAGCAGCAAAATGACAATGCTTCCTAGGTGACATAAGAAAATCTCCACAAAAACAACTGACAAGAATAGGATTTGGCTGGGCTCCTTCAACTGCAGGGTTTACTACTCTAGAGAGTAGAGAGTAAAGTGCACAGTTACAAATCTAACCAAGGGTTGATTTTGTAATAAAAATACTTGCATTTATACAACAAATAACAAAATTGTTATAACTAATTATTAATTGTCCAATCAATATTCATAACTCTGCCACTCTTTAGAGAGGCTAAAACCATAAGAATAAGATCAGTAACACATACAAAAAATAAAACCCCCTTGGGAGCAGTCTCTGTCATAGAACAGTAAAGCATGACAATATAAATTGATTACAAGACCCGTGTTTCTCTTCTTCCTCTTTCTTCCTCTTTTCATTGTTAACAAGGTGCAGGGACAATCATACCGCTGCCTACTTGCTTGTTTCAAGCAATATTATGATTTGTGCAATATACACACTTTGTGAGATGGGGTACGTATGAAACCAAATGGCAAACTCATACACATCTTCTTTTAGTTCACCATTGAGAAAGGTTATTTACGTCCAAACGATGGATATGCCAGCCCTTGATTGCAGCCACAATAATCAGCATATGCATTGTAACCATCTTGAAAACAGAAGAAAATGTATCTAGATAATCAATCCCTTTAATTTGGGTGTATCCCTTGGCAACAAGTCGAACCTTGTAGCGCTCAAGGGTACCATCAACCTTCCTCATCACCTTCTACACCCAGTTACATCCAATTGAGGTGACACCAATAGGTTTGTCAACAACAGACCATGTTTGGTTGGTTTCCAAGGTCTGTAATTAGGGTTGTTTATGGTTGGTTTTTTTTAAAAACCAAACTATATCCATTTTAAAATCAGTATATGGATTTAGATTTATAACCAAATCCATTATTTGGTTTAAAACCGGTTATAAAACCAATTATAAAATTGGTTATGGTTAAATAACCGGTTTATAATTAAGCAACCGGTTTTGAAAATTTTAATTTTAAAATCGATTTTTTTTCCAAATCGGTTAAAATTTGCTTATTTTTTGAAAAAATATTTATTCATAGTTTAAAAGTTGGTTATTTAAAAAAATCGATTTTTTCGATAAATTTTTTTAAAAAAGTTCTCACCAAATTTTTCGAGAAAAAATTCGATTTAAATTTTTTTTTAAATTTTTTCCGATATATTTTCGAATTTTTTTTTTAATTTTTTTCAAGAAATAAAATCTCAAAATTAACAAAATATTGATAGTGGATACAAACCAAATCCAAATATAAAACACAAGTGGTTATCCAACCGGATTATAACCATATGATTTTAACCGAATATTTAATATGGATGTGGATCCGGTTTTGGATTTGGGCCTCATAACCGGATTTTTTGCCCAGCCCTACCTGCAATTCCCTATTCATGGCCTTTATCCAACACAGGTGCAAGCTGGGTTCTGCATAATTGGAGTGTTTAGAAATAATATCCAACAAAGCAATCAGTGGCGGATCTTTTAGAGAGGCCATCGCGTCCCTTTAAAAAAAAAATTATAAATAATAACGATAGATTATTAAAATAATAGTGATAAATTACTAAAATATCCTCAAATATTTATGGTTTTGAGAAATTGACATCTTTTTACTCAGTTTTCTCTTCTGTTTAAATAGTTCTATCATCTTCTTATTTTTACCTCAATGTAAATAGATTATTTAATTGTTCTTAAATCACAACTCAAGTCACTAATCATATTAAAAATTACGCAATTGAAGAGATAAAAAAAATGAGGTATACATTTATTAAAATTTATACTAATAAAATTAATACAACAAGCTGTATATATAAATAAATTACCTATTATCAATAAAATAACTAATCTCGAGCAAACAAACTATAACACCCTAGTTAGTAACTCAACTACTACCTATCACTACAAGAAAAACTGTTATTACCTACGGTAAATTTTATCTTTACCCACGGACTATCCATAGGTAACGTAAATTTACCTACGGATTACCCACGGACACGAGTTCGTAGATAAATCGCTCGTAGGAAAATATTTACCGACGGACAAGCTGTGGGACACACTTACCTAGAGATTGTCCGTGGGTAATATGACCCACTGAGTCTCCATGGGTAACGTTACCCATAGATTTTCCGTAGGTAAATTAGTAGATAGTTATCGACGGAAAAGCCGTAGGTTACGTTACCCACGGATCATCCGTGACAAGTCTACTATTTTATATTTAATATTGATAATTTTATCCATGAATTGTCCGTGGGTAATGAAAAAATGATTTTAATTCTATTTTTGTTTTTTTACGGTTTCCTGTATTTTTGAATATATATTGTAAGCATATTAAACATCATTGTCAAAACAAAGTGAAATATTATGTAAATAGTGTTTTCAAATTACACCTCCTGACTGCCACAAGTTTCAAAATAAGGGCAACTTGCACTACCATAAGTTTCAAAATACACATTCTCACTACCATAACTTACACATTGTCACTACCATAAGTTTCAAAATACACATTCTCACTACCATAACTTACACATTGTCACTACCATAAGTTTCAAAATACACATTCTCACTACCATAACTTACACATTGTCACTACCATAAGTTTCAAAATACACATTCTCACTACCATAACTTACACATTGTCACTACCATAAGTTTCAAAGTACTACTATACAAAACTAACAATGAAATAAGTACTACTCATCGCCGTCATCATCGTTAGACTCATCCTCGTCATAATCTGGATGACGACGACGACGGGATGACTCAGCCTGTATGGAAGCAACACTTTTTGCCAATGTTGCTAGCTGTATCTGGAGCTCTTTAGTGCGTTGCTCATCCTCTTGTCGACGTTGCTCTGCTTTCCTTAGCTCCTCCCGCGCCTCTCGTCCAAAACATCGAATCCATGAACTTTTCTGGAAGCAAATACTTCCATAAATAAATTTGATAAAAAGCACAATCCCTGAATAGAGAAGCTCCCCATCCAAATACTCAAGCTGCAAATTGAAAATAAGATATTAAGGAACAAAATAGCAGCAAAATGACAATGCTTCCTAGGTGACATAAGAAAATCTCCACAAAAACAACTGACAAGAATAGGATTTGGCTGGGCTCCTTCAACTGCAGGGTTTACTACTCTAGAGAGTAGAGAGTAAAGTGCACAGTTACAAATCTAACCAAGGGTTGATTTTGTAATAAAAATACTTGCATTTATACAACAAATAACAAAATTGTTATAACTAATTATTAATTGTCCAATCAATATTCATAACTCTGCCACTCTTTAGAGAGGCTAAAACCATAAGAATAAGATCAGTAACACATACAAAAAATAAAACCCCCTTGGGAGCAGTCTCTGTCATAGAACAGTAAAGCATGACAATATAAATTGATTACAAGACCCAAACAGATAACACTCACCTTACTAGTGGCATGAAAGAAGAGGAAAATAATTAAAAATGCACCGTGTCAACTACTGCCAAGTTTTCGAGTAAGATCATAAGCTTAGATAATGTAACTTCAATACCATACAAATTATTTATTAGAGCTGATCCCACCAGAAACCGTCTCATACATTTATTTATTTTCACTTGCTCCTGCACTTCATAAGCAAGTCCGGCTCCTATTCTACTATATTAACTATATTTCATTCAACCATCTTAATTTTTATTCTTTGTTTGAAAGTCGCATTCAATATATCAATATACTAGATATTAATAATAAACTGTATTTTAGTCAATAAGATAATCTGCAATTTCATAAATAAAATATATAGTCAACGGAAAGAATACTAACATTCAAAAGAACTTAATCATCAAAATTAATGAAATCATTACAGGAAAAGTTGTATGATGTGAGGTACATAATATGGTCTGAGCAGTAGTTTCATTCTACTGTAAGAACACTATAAACCTCTAATTAAAGCAAGTCTCAAATGAAATTGTAATGATAATATTTTATCATTACCTTTGAGTCTACCTCTCACAGGCTCAAGAATCCCATTCTACAAGCATTACAAAATGAAAACAATTCAATAACAGCTTTCCTGACTGGATTTATCAGACATCTTCTAATGTAAAATGTTTCCCTCTGCATTTTAATTTGTTTAATTTCCAAAATGAAGAAAAGTAAACAAAAATTAGTAAATAACCTAAGTTGATGTATTGTAACCGCTTCCAATACTTCCATGACCTTGGTGTAACAAGGTATAGACCTTGGAACAAAATAATAATGGAGAGACAATATCAACAACAGAAAATAAGCATGCAACAAAGACAGCCTATTTATTTGAAAGCATTCCATATCTTTAAAAATAAATGCAAGGTTTAGCAAGGCATATATATTAAGATAAATAGACAAATCTCAACAAAACTTGATATAATAGAAAGAACTGTTATTTCTTATCTTTATTTGATAAACTTGTTATACTTTGCCAAATGGCTGGACCTTCAGGATGCACATTCACAAAGTATTTTACAAACCGTTTTTCATTAGATGAAACTATGCTACTCAAGTTTAACTCAGGATTTATTGCATTCCTCGTCTTCAACCACTCATACATTGAAAATCTTGCAGTAATTTTGTCCAAATCATGGCAAAAGTATGTCGGGTATCCCAAAAGACATTCTATTGGGTAACCTAAAACATTTATTAAGAAATCAATCTTCTTTTGAATTAAAGTTCTCTTCAGATTTAGAATCACAGGAACTCGCTTTATCATTTCAACCACTCTGTTATAATCCAAACCAGCTTCTACCAGGCAATCGAATCTCTCTTGTAACTGATCACCTCTCCCTTTAAACACCTTCACCGCTTCTTCCATCTCCTCAGAGTTCTCAAGAT
Organism: Cicer arietinum; assembly: GCF_000331145.2. Taxonomy (NCBI): domain Eukaryota; kingdom Viridiplantae; phylum Streptophyta; class Magnoliopsida; order Fabales; family Fabaceae; genus Cicer; species Cicer arietinum. The sequence goes on along the minus strand of NC_021160.2, from coordinate 26,443,267 downwards.
ACCCCAATTTCAACAAGAAAGTTGTTTTCTCCAAATAACAACGCGGGTCATCATAGTAGTCCCTTCTAGTCCCCTTCTGTTCCGGTTTTGAAGCCAATCTAATAAACTCTAGTGGATCATCCTTTATGATTTGGCATAATTCAGCTTTTCCGATTCCTAACTCCTTGCAAACAGTTTTATGACCTTTTATATGTTTGCTCAGAACATGCATGTACTTAGACAACTCTAACTTAAACCCTATAACAACTCACTTCACTTGATTGTAACAAAAACATAAATGAAAATACAAAATTAGTCACCTAATAGCAATTTAAACAAATATATACACTATTAAGTAACATGAACAGATAATGCAACAGAGATTGGTTCAGAGATTGTAAACATGAACAACAACCAAGTAACAGAGATTGGTTCAGCAGTAAACAGAGATTGAACATGAACAACAACCTAATATCCTAATTAACAGAAAACTGCAACTAACTGCCATAACAGAAAACTGCAACTAACTTTTCTAAAGCTATGAGCAACTCTAACTTAAACCCTATAACAACTCACTTCACTTGATTGTAACAAAAACAGCAAGTAATTCAATATCAGATAGCAGTGAAAAATCACAATACACGTTGCATTCATCTTCCATTAATGAAACATAGTTTGAATATGGAAGAATCAGATAGCAGCTAGTAAACGTAATAATCAAAACAACCTCAAATTCAGATTTTCTAAAAAATATATGATGGAGATCGAGATGGAACAAGAACTAACACATGCTAGAAATCAACAGTTAAACATGAACACAGTACCTAACTATCCTAATTGAACATGAACAGCAATCAAGTTAGGGTTTTCAATACAAATTGGGGCTTTTTCAGTAAGACTTGATTTCAGTAAAAATTGATTTCAGAAAATGAAAAGATATTAAAGGAAGATAACTTACCTTAAGAGATAGCGATCATCACGGCGGAGCGAAGCAGGGATGCGGAGGGTTCGGACAAGAAGAAGGAGCGAAGCGAAGCAGCTCGAACTTGGGATGCGGAGGAACGAGACGGGCTTTGGGATGTGGAGGAACGAGACGGACTTTGGGATGCGGAGGTGCTTAGGGCTCATACGATTCGGACAAGAAGAAGGGAGGGAAGAAGGGCTCTCATACGATTCAGACAAGAAGAAGGGAGATTCGGACAAGAAGAAGGGAGGGAAGAAGGCGATTCGGACAAGAAGAAGGGGTTAGGGCTCATACGATTTCTGGGTTTACCTTGTACAATTTCTGGGTATGAGAAATTTCTGGGTATTGAGAAATTTCTGGGTTCTGGAAGGCAGCCTATGTTAACACTACTAAAATTAATTTTGTTTCTGTTGGGGACCTTTTTTAAAAAATTAAACAGAATTTTTTTATAAAAAATAGACATTACCTACGGATAAGCCGTAGGAAAAATAATACGAAAATTTTTGGCAAAATTTAAGTTAGGATTGTATTTTTTTTTTTCATTACCCACGGATTTTTTAATTTTACCCACGGAATTACCGTGGTAATTAATTAAAAAAAATTATTTTATACAACAATACACACGGTTTTTCCGTGGGTAACAACTAATTTACCCACGGATTCTGATCCGTGGCTAATTTTCCGTAGGTATTCAAATGTTTTCTTGTAGTGTATTAACAAACTTTAATATGTTAAAACATAAGAAAATTGATACTTTTTCAAGAAAAAAGTTTTCGACAAAGATGAAAATTATAAAGTGGATATATTTTATTTGATTGAATTGTGTTAAGTTCTAAAAACTTGTGAAAATTGTGACTTGCGAAAATTGTAAAACTTGTGAGAAGTGAAATTTTAACTTTTTCAACTTGTCGACTATGTATGAATTGATTAAAACTCTAAAAAAAACTATATGACCTTTATAAATTTCAATTATAATATTTTAGTTAATAATTGTCGTTAATCAGTTCCCTCCAATATTTGCCATTGAAAGCAATACAAGATTGATGAGAGGAGCATATGTTGGCATAAGATACTTCATCTTGGATAGGGTAAGGACAAGAAGTGTGGGAAGAGTTGCAGACAAAGTCTTGTAAGTAGGAAAAGGTTTATGAGGTCTGTGAGATTGTCTTAGGGTAGGTACAAGCTCAAGGTTGATATTAGGTGCATGGCTAGAGGATAAGGGCTCATTGACTGCAACCATAATATATACCCAACACATACCTCTTCAGACTACAAAACTCTACAGACTACGTTAAGCATTGTACGAAACTCTACAGACTACTAAAAAACTTGAATTCATTTTATATACCCAACAATTACCTCTTCAGTTGTGAACTTGTGATCCTTGATTGGTAAATCAGCTGGGTCAGTAAAGGATATAGAGGTAAGTGAACCAAGAATCTCCAGAGGTGCATCTGACCAAATAAAATTTGCAGCTAAAGACACCTTCCTCAATGTTGTGTTTCCATCCTCATAACTGTGGGCATTAAATAGTTAAGAGCAACAAACACCATATTTTTGAATGAAAATTGTAACACCCCGATTTTTAACAGCGCGAGTGTATTCTATTTTTAAAAAACAAATTCATTAAAACAGAGAATTTCAATTGTAGCGGCCCGTATTTTTATAAAACAAACAGAAATCGAATTTCTTAAATAAAGGAAGAAATACATTTGGATAAATATTTAAGTCATAACATAACGACAAAAGTCAACAATATTTACTAGCAGCGGAATAGTTTTTGAAATAAAAATCAAAAGTATTCAAACATCAATTGAGTATACACACGCAAAAGTATTCAAACATCAAAAGTATTCAAATACACCGGAGCTATTAGGCCTATCAGACATAGCTCATACCCCTGGGGTATTCTCGGCAGACACCTGTACAAAAGCACTGCCCCAAGAATTTTAACTCCCCCACGTCACATCAAAAAGTGGTACATGGACCCATCAAAATAAAAGTCTAGCTGACAATATGAGGTATAGGTACAGTCTTCCAAATTGAAATAAATACATACACCAAAGAAAGACATCTATCTCCTATACAACCATCTAATCTGATCATGATTCAAAAAAATGATCTCCACGCGCCCCGCAATATCCTTCTAACACAGCACCAGTCAGGTATGTCTAACTATGTGTCTATCTCTAGGGTACTACCCGGTAGGACGATCCTGATTCTCATCTGATGGCAAATCCCAGATTTGCACAATAATTGTAAAGGTCACCAACCGAAATTAACAAATATCACTTAGCATTTAAATTTTAAATATACAAAATAACCTTTCATCTTAGCATACTCCTTGAAAGTGTTTTCATATGTCAAACATGCATAAACAAGTTGAAAAATGAAGTTTTTAACAAAACTACACTATCGTATTCGAATACAACATCTTTGTATTCGAATACAGTGTTGTTTTGCAAGTCAGAAGGAAAATCAACACAACTGTATTCGACTACAACATCCTTGTAGCCAAATACAGATGCAATTCAGAAGTCAGTAGCAAAAACAAGATTTTGTATTCGACTACAACCTCATTGTATTTGAATACAGCTGTAGAAAACAGCAGAATTCAGTTTCAAAACGTTTCGAAAAAGTTTCGCAATCAATCAACACTTACAACAAATCCAAAACAATCACACTTAGCAATTAAGGCACAATCACAACAACAATTGAGTATACACACGCAATCATCATAGTATATCAAACACGACTCGCGTGCCAAGCACCCTAATGCAATGCGTATATGCCAAAATGCATGATTTCGAGAATTTCCAAACCAAAACCCTCCTCGAAGGGGGCGTAAATCGTAATTGTACTGCCTATCACAAGCCTTGTACTAATTACCAAGGTACCACCCATCACAGGCCCGCACGATTTACTAAAGTGTCGATTATCACGGGGATTACACTGTTTTCTAGAGTGCAATCGCTCACAGATCAACATATTTCTAGAGTGCAATCTCTCACAGATCAGCATGACGCGATAATCCCCGCAAGGATAAGATGAATCAACAAATCACATGGCATCATCTCGTGGCTCATCACGGTCACCACTATCACCATGGTACCATCGCGGTCACCATGTACTATGAAATGCATGAGCATACTCTGACTCTTTCCACAACAATCATTAAGTAAATGCAGATATTAAAAGATTCCCCATTTTTAATACTCATTTAACACTAATGATTTTCAAATTCACACAGAGCATACTCAAACATTTATTTTTCACCACCACACATCAAATTTAATCCGCAATTCACATTAAATTCGATCAATTCAAATTCCGCAAAAACCACACCAAGCTCAATCATCAATCACCCATAATTTCCACAAAATTCAAACATCACTCATGCCAAATTAATTTTCACAAACCACACCTCAAACACATCAAGTTAAATTTCCTCACAACCACACATAAATGAATTAAATTCCTTTTCTACCAAATCACACATCCATTTCAAAAAATTCCAACTCCACAAATACACATATAGCATCCTATATACAAGGTAAAAATTTGGAAGGAGCCCTTATCTTAACAGTAGCTTAAACGAGCGATTTTGGTACCGCGATTAATTTTGATAAAAACTTCGTTCGCGTCGTCGCTTCCAAAGTTAGTTCACTAGCACGGTAGCGGGAAGATGAACAACTTTCCCTTCTATCTCTTCGCAAAATAAAGCTTAGAACTAGAAGAAATATGGAGGTTTGTGTTTGACAATTTTGAAATCACCAACACCGTTTTCCTTCGTTTTCAAATCCGAGAAGAAGAATGAAGCTGAGAAATCCTTGCTTTCTCACTCATCAAGCCTTGGGTTCCTTTTCTTGAAAAAAAAGGAAGCAAACAATGAAGGGATAAGGAAGAAGAAAGAATACTCACAAGGCAGGGAGAGGAAGAAAAGTTATGTGATTTTCCTTTCCTTTTCTTTCTTCAGTTTTCTTTCTTTTCCTTTTCTTTCTTCTGTCTGTTTTCTTTTCCTTTTCTTTCCTTTTTCCTTTCCAACACACACACACACACACACACACACACACAAATATATATATATATATATATATATATATATATATATATATATCACTTATAACCAACCAAAATCTAAATATCTAGATATTTTAGATATTTGTAAAATCATCATTTCCACATCACCTCCCATCACTTCTCAAACCATTTTGATAAAAATACCTACTCTCATCACAATTCAATTGACATATAAAATTTTCAGCAACCTGAGATATTTTTAACAAAACTGTCCGGTATTAAATTCTTCATAAAATAAATAAATTATTCTTCGACAAAAGATTTACCGTAATTAATCTAATTTATTTATCGACTAATAATGTTAATCGGGGCATCAAAAGATATTTTTGAGCATTAAACTCACAAAATATCAATAACTTGGCTAAAAAGTCTCAGAGTTCAATACTAAAATACATAAATTAGAATTTAAAACTATGGGTCTTACATTACTACCCCCTAAAATTAGTTTCGTCCTCGAAACTACGCGTCGGTAAACAACTTAGGGTGTTGTTCTCTCATCTTGCTCTCTAGTTCCCAAGTCGCATCTCCAGTAATTGGGTTCCAAATCACCTTGACCAACGAAACATCCTTGTTCCTCAACCGCTTAATCTTCCTGTCATCAATTCTTACATGTAATACTTCGAATGACAAATTATCCTTCAGTTGAATTGTGTTTGGTTCGATCACATGAGACAGATCTGCAAGGTATTTCCTTAACTGCGACACGTGAAAACGTCATGGATATTGGACAGTATCGGAAGCAATGCAATTCGATAAGCAACAGGTCCAATTCGTGCAGAAATCTGATATGGTCTAATGAATTTCAGAGTCATTTTCTTCGATTTCAAAGCTCTACCAACTCCAGTCGTAGGCGTGACTCTTAGAAATACATGGTCACCCTGTTCGAATTCTAAAAGTCTGCGACGCTTGTCCGCATAACTCTTCTGACGATCTTATGAAATCCTTATGTTCTCCTTTATCTTCTTTACCTTATCAGTAGTCTGTTGTACCATCTCTGGTCCTATAATCATACTTTCATCGTCCTTATACCAACACAAAAGCGTTTGCCACTTGCGCCCATATAAAGTCTCATATGGTGCCATTCTAATACTTGCGTTGAAACTATTGTTGCAGGTAAACTCAACCAATAAAAGTACATCATCCCAACTTCCCATATCATCTAATACACATGCTCTCAAAAGATCTTCCAAGGACTGATTTGTCCTCTCACTTTGTCCGTCCGTTTGTGGATGGTAAGCTGAACTCAATCTTAGTTTCGTTCTCAACGCTTCATGCCATGCTCCCCAAAAGTGCGATGTGAACTTTGGGTCACGGTTTGATATGATACTCGACGGTACTCTATGTAATATCACAATCTCAACAATGTAGATCTCAGTTAGCTTATCTACCTTATAGGTGGTCTTGACTGGTAAAAAAATGTGCGGATTTAGTTAATCGATCCGCTATCACCCATATAGAATCATTCTTTCTCCTTGTTTTCGGCAATTCAGTTATAAAATCCATGGAAATGTTGTCCCACTTCCATTCAGGTATATCTAAAGGTTGCAACATTCCAGCAGGTCGCTGATGTTCCACCTTCGCTTTCTGACAAGTTAAACAAGTTGATACATACTCCGCTACATGTCTCTTCATTCCTGGCCACCAATAGTTCTGCCTCAAATCCTAATACATCTTTGTTGCTCCAGGATGAATACTCAATTTACTCTTATGAGCCTCTTCTAAAATTGTTTTCCTCAACTCTGCAATTTCTGGTACACAAATCCTACCATTACATCTCAAAATATTATCTGGTCCAATCTTAAACTCAGTTGTCTTCCCTTGCACTATTAAGTTCCTCTTCTCTCGAATTAAGACGTCATCTTGAGAATTCACAATGCCTTCAAGTAGTCCACTCGAAATCTTAATCATTTCGTATTTCAAAATTTCTGGTGCAAACTCTACGTTCGAGTGTAGGTCTCTCAAAGCTTCCCACAACTCCTGTTGTCTAGCCATCACTGTTGAAGACACCAATACACTTCTTCTACTTAATGCATCAGCCACTACATTGGCCTTTCTAGGGTGGTACTGCAGTGTGAAATCAAAATTCTTGAGAGTCTCCGTCCATCGTCTCCGACGCATGTTCAATTCCTATTGATCAAACAAATATTTCAAACTTTTATGGTCATTGAACACTGTGAACGTGCATCCATATAAATAGTGCATCATTTTCTTTCCTTTTTCCTTTCCAACACACACACACATATATATATATATATCACTTATAACCAACCAATATCTAAATATCTAGATATTTTAGATATTTGTAAAATCATCATTTCTAGATCACCTCCCATCACTTCTCAAACCATTTTGATAAAAATACATATTCTCGTCGTAACTTAATTGACAGATAAAATTTTCAGCAACCCGAGATATTTTTAACAAAACTGTCCGGTATTAAATTCTTCGTAACATAAATAAATTATTCTTCGACAAAATATTTACCGTAACTAATCTAATTTATTTATCAACGAATAATGTTAATCGGGACATCAAAAGATATTTTTGGGCATTAAACTCACAAAATATTAGCCAAGTTCAATACCAAAATACATAAATTAGAATTTCAAACTATGAGTCTTACAAAAATAATAAATTTTTGTGGTTGAAGGGATAATCAATCAACTTAAGTAGTTGAACAACCGGGTTTTTCCTATTCTAATTGATTGCAGGCTCACAGGATATCTTCACCATTCTTCATAATTAACTTATGCAAAATTGCATGATGAGCTAAAAGATACAAATTAAGACCATTCATTTAGTCAAACTGAATTACATAACCATTTGAGAAAACATGATTAAACCAATAATAAAACAAATTAAACACCAAAAAACAGTGGTTAGGTAGTTACCTATCATGATGCCTATTTTGCTTATTGTCCCTAAGCACATCCACAACCTACATTAACGATTCAACGACCATCATTAGACTACAGATCACAGTTCGCTGCAACCATCATTTCAGAGAACAACAAAAGTCACGACTTAGCTAATAAAAACAATAGATGACACACTACAACAAAATCAAGGGAATAAACTATTGTGTACATTGCCGATAGAAGTTTTGGTGCTGCCAGTGCAGAGAATAAACCATTTGGGTTGTCTACAAATTCACGCTTCCTTTCCTTTTGCAAGTTGAGCTCCTACCTTGAATTCATATGGCTTTCAAGAGCATAAAACATGCATTCTATTCATCAACATTCAGCGCGATCAAGTAAAGCTTAAAACAACCATCATTCTTTCTTTCTTTCTTTCTTTTCAAGCAAGAGATCACTAAAGTATATAAGAAATAAGACTTTGGACACAAAACTCAACTTTATTTAACTAATCTATTATATGATAAGCTAATAATTAATAATGGTTTTAACAAACTAATAACTAGTCACACACATTCCTCCTCCTCCTCTTCTTTAAGTCTCGACTATATTTATTTTTGGTAGGCCTCTTTGACCGAGGACCATTTTTTTGTAAAATATGTCGAGTCTAATTTAATTTGCAGCTATTTTGGAGTCTAGAAGTTTTTCTTTGGGAAGTGTATTAAACAATTAGATTATTGTTTTTTGAATTGTGACTGAATTGAAAGTTAAATAGGAATTTTATAAATTTGGGAATGTTGAAGTTATAGGGGATACTCTGTCGAAATTTTGAGAAAAAGTATATATATATATTTTGAAATGGTTAGAGAACGATTTAGTTGTTTAATTAGTTGTTAGGCTTGCCAGGCTAGGAGTATAGCTTGTGCGCCGGTCACGACATTTAATTTTCGGGTCGTGACAACATAGTTAGGAGTTAGGGTATCCAAGGAAAAAAAAGAATCAGTATCCAAGCAAAAAAAATCAATATCACACCTCACAACAGAGTTAGGAATTAAACTAACAAAGTTAGGGATTTTCAAGCTTTTACCTGTGAAATGAGATGTTAGGGATTTCAATGAGTTGTACAAGAACAAAACGAGATAATGAGTTAGGGTTTGCAAATAAGTTAATAAACGTTCATTTACACAACAAATAATCATGAAAATAGAACAAATTAGAGAGAACAAACGAGATAACGATAATGAACAAGATCAAATGAAAGAGAGATAGAGATAGAGAGAGAGAGAGAGAGAGCGCGAACGACAGAAGAACGAGAGAGAGAATGAGAGAACCTGTGAATAAGACTTTGAAGTGGTGGCCAACGGCGACCGGAGAGCTCGGGGGAGGCAATATCGTTGATTGAATGCGCGCTGAAGGGTTTTGCGAGTTTCCTTTTGCTCGGCGGCGACAATATGGTGGAAGAAGGGTTTTTGTTTCTTTGCTTTTGTTTCCTTACTCTTAGTTTCCCTATTCTTAGTTTCCTTTTGTTTAGTAAGTAAAAATAATAAAGTTTTTTTTTTTTTATAAAAAAGTAATAAATAAAATTTTACTTTCACTTTACCTACGGATAATTCGTAGAGAACTTAACATTATTCTCTTTAGTTACATATGGAGAATCAATGGTAAAAAAAATACGAATAAATTTTGACAACTTTAAGTTGAGTTTCATTTTTTTAACTTTACCCACAGATTTTTTTTAATTTTACCTACGAACTAACCGTGGAATCCAATTAAAATAAATTAATTTATTCAATAACAAATTTACTCACGATTTTTCTGTAGATATTAAATAATTTACCCACAAATTAATATCCATGAATAATTTTCTGTAGGTATACGAATCTTTTCTTGTAGTGATTTTTTTGGATCATGTACAATCACATTGCACACATATTTAAATGAATCATTCCAAGGATGTGATTAATTGAGAGGATAAGATATCCTTGTATATAAATTAAATCATTTAAGATAACATTAGAATAAGTATGAGGAGCGATTACGGGCATCATGCTTTTGAGTCTCATTCTTCACCTTCCCCGGTATAAAATGCACCTCCTCGTTCCTGAATAATATAAAGGCAAAACAAAAATGATTGGCTTTCAAGTTTCGACAAAAACATTTAAATCAATATTTTACTACTTAAAACGCAATCAACGCGTGCCACGAGACCAATCACCACAATCAATTTTATATTTTCCAATTTCCAATAAAAAATATTAACGGATAAAAAATTGTTCACATCTCACCCGAGATTGTTCTCTTTTGGGTATATAAATAAATAGGTAAAGGTGAGTAACGAAATGAAGGAACAAAGATAAAGGTGCGAGGGGATAGATAAATATTTAAGAGCCGTCGATTTTGTCGCCGGAAAACAAAAGAGAAAAGATTTTCCGGCGAGCTTGTTAAGATGAAAGGTCATCGGCAGAGAGGTCACAACCGGAGGAGAACGACGTCTTCACGATTGGTGAAGTTCGAGGACTTGCCGGAATATCTGAAAGACAACGAGTTCATATTGGATAATTACCGGTCGGAATGGTCGGTGAAGGATGCTATGCTGAGCGTTTTCGCGTTGCACAACGAAACGCTAAATGTTTGGACGTGAGAGTTGCTATGTTTGTTTCTGGGGCCTTGACTATTTTAAAATATATACTGTTATTTCAATGTTTGATTTCATTATTAAATGCTTGGATACAGGCATTTGGGAGGGTTTTTTATTTTTGCGGCGATGGCGGTGATGAGCTTGCCGGCGGGGGTAACCACGATGGAACTCGGAGGAGGCGGTTTTCTTTCAAATATTTACAGGTATTAAAATTGTTGTTCGTGTTTGATTGTGTTTGATATTGAAAGATTTGGGGTTTCATTTTGTGGTTTGTCGGAGCAGAGTAGGGGCGATGGGGTTGTTGAGGACGCGAATTCAGATCAACGGTTCTGCGTCTCAAAACACACGGGTTCAAGTCTTTCAAGTATGTTGTTTTTACTTTTATTTTGATTCCTTTAATCTAAGAGTCAAGGATATTTTCGTCATTTAAAAAATACGCAAAGTTAATTTCTCACTCAGAATTATGTGAGACAAATTATTAAAATAACCATTTTATCTCTAACAACAACAAAAACTTAATTTACCAATTTTTTTCTTAATCTGTTTTTTTTTAATTCTTTAAATGTGATTTGATTATGCGACAGAAATAGCTGGTGTTATGGTCATCTGGCATCACCCGCTCCTTATGGTAGTCAGAAATCCGTTCAAAATATGTTTTAGTATATTTAGAGTTTTTATTTTCATGCTTTCTAATTTTATATTTCTATAGTTTTTATTTTTATCTTTCGTTTTCACTAGTAGTCAGGAGTCTATTTAGTTTCCTTTATTCTTTTATTAATTTCTTTTTTATTTGGTTTCCAAATACGAAACTAAATTATCCTCTTATGTTTATGTTAAAAACTATATACAAAATTCACTTATTCTTTAATTGTCAGTGATAAATTGTGGTTCAAAGACTAAATTATCTAAGTTTATTTATGTCACAAACTAAAAATAATTTTTTTTATTAAGGACTAATATGTGTTGTGTATTTTTTGTGAGGGATGTCTCTCTACTTTTAAATTAATATTAAAGTTTAATTATTCTCCATATCCCTAGAATTTTTAAATAGGTTCCTTAATAAGAAAAAATTATAATCAAGTCTTAGAATTAACATATCTTTTGTAACTATGTTCTTCTTTATATCGTTGTTAGTCCATTAACATATTTTTTATAATGTTGGTTATAATATTTTTTAGTTTAGGAACCTATTTATAAATTCCCAAATAATTTAGGAATCAAAATATGTGTTCGTGAAATAACATGACAAGTTAATCCATCTCTATTTTATTTTTGTTGTTGCATTTGCCCCTGTTTGGATTAACCAATTCATATAAAATTTGTATAAATTGTTTAAAATCCTTATTTTATCTTTTTTACTTTTTTATGAGCTTTTAACAATATAATTGGCTTCTTGACGTGTAGTTTACATAATATGAACTTGAATAATTTTAAATTTTTCATGATATTTGTACATTTGAATTGATAATTCAAAACGAATTATCCAATCTGTACTATAAATTTCAATGTTATATATTATGTTAATCATTTATCTAACAATGTTTAATATACGATATTATTTTTATGATTCTATCGATGAGTATTAATTGAAATTATAAACAAATACACAACCTACCCTTAAAACAATATAATAATTCAAGAAGCTTGTTTTTAGTCATACTTATACATATCTACTTACACTATAATGTTGTGAGTGAAACTTAATTGAATTCTTTAAGTTTTATTTCAATTTCGAACTTGTGTATAAGAAAAGTATGGTTGGGAAAAGCATCAATATTTTAATATCCAACCATATTTCAAAGAAGCTCACCTCCATTAAATTACACATGTGAGAAATAAAATAAAATAAAATAAAATAAAATAAAATAAAATAAAATAAAATAATTAATTTATTCATTTGTCTCCTTTGTAGTACATAAATAATAATGAATTTTAACTTTCGAAAGGTCAATGGCAATATAGCTGAATTATTAATGAAGACAAATAAAAATAATTTAAAATTTGAAATTAGTACTACAAAGTACTAAGAAAAGTAACAAATATGCTCGGAGTCCAATTTTAAGCATATCTCTTGACGAACTCTAAAATTAGGTAACTAATGAAATTGACTTTTACTGCAATAAATATTTGTTTTGTTTCAGGATTTTCATTTGAAACAAATTTTGGAAGTATCGATCTTTGACGGGGTGAGAGAATATGGAATTCCAAGATGGCCATGGTTCATTTTCTTAGGTGGAGGAATGTGTTGCTTAGCTTGTAGTTCTGTTTCCCATCTTTTGGCTTGCCACTCCAAACGCTTTAACCTGTTTTTTTGGCGTCTAGATTATGCTGGAATATCAATTATGATAGTATGCTCCTTCTATGCTCCAATTTACTATGTATTTTTCTGCAATCCTTACGCAAAGTTAATCTATTTGACATCAATATCAGTTTTTGGAGTAGCGGCAATAATTACCCTTCTTGCCCCATCATTTTCAATACCTCATTTTCGAAGATTTCGAGCATCTTTATTCCTTTCAATGGGGTTTTCAGGTGTTGTTCCAGCAGTCCATGCTCTTGTAAGCAATTGGGGTCACACGCATATTCTAGTTGCAATTGGGTATGAGTTCTTAATGGCCATTCTATATGCCACAGGTGCTATGTTTTATGTCACTAGAATACCAGAGCGATGGAAGCCTGGAGCATTTGATATTGCTGGACACAGCCATCAAATTTTTCATGTTTTTGTTGTTCTTGGGGCGCTTGCACATGCCATTGCTACACTTGTCATAATGGATTTTCGAAGGGGATCACCCACATGTGCATTTTAGTTACGTGTATTGCATTACCTTATCATTGTCACATCATTCTCTCAAATAATGTTTTAACTAATTTAATTAGCAACCCAAGTCCTACCAATGGATATATTTACTATTACAATTCAGTGATATTAGAAACAAGTTAATGAAATAGTGCTAGCTATTTTAGCTTTTTAATGATTTAGAGTATTTCTATATTGCATTTTTTTTTTGGGTTCAGAAAAGCATATAATTTAGGGGATTTCTTGAAAATCCTGAACTTTAATTTAATTATGATGAATAACAATGTTATGAATTTTAATTATAATTTAAATTTGAAAGAGAAGAAATTATTTAATTATCATATATAAGACATTATTTTTAGACAACATATTATTTTTAGACAACATATAACCGTTATAGTATAACATTACAAATAAAACTCAAATTTTAACACAAAAAATATAGCTGATCAAAACAGTTTAAGATAGTTTACAAATTAATGACTTACAGAGTTTTTAAGGATCATGTGACATTCTTAAAAAAAAAAAAAAAAATTGGCCATAAACTTGAACTCCCTCAATCGTTAAGACTTTGACATTCAATTATTAGTAATTCTACTATGAAAATTCGTCAATCAAATCAATCCATTGAATCGCATTTTGTTATTTTTTAAAGAGTTTTTCTTTATCACCAAGAAAAGCTTTAACATTCTTTAACATGTTTGCTCAGTTGTATCAATTTCACTATCATTGTAATCTCTCCATCATTTTCTTGGCTTTATTTCATCTACTATGTCATCGTTGGGTACTTCAACCACTGGATTAAAACGAGTTCACTGGCTAAGGTCGATATCCTATTCTTCTAGTTTAGGAAAACAATTTTTGTTATTGGCAAATGGTTCTTACTCTGTACGAGAACTCACAATTCTTGCATATAACATATATAGCGTGTGAATAATTGTGCTAAATTATAAGTGTGTGATTGCATGATTTATAAGTAGGACTATATCTGTTGATTTTTGGATTAATGTGTTATTCGATGTTGAGGACAATTAGATTGTGTGTTTAATACTTGTAATTTGTATGAATTGTGTACGGTTTGATATTAGTCTTATTGTTATGTGATATGACAACAACAAAAATAAAATACTGCTAAGACAAGCGCAACAAAGCATGCATTTCAATATAAGATATATCATCTAGTGATTGGACGAAGGCAAAAGAAACCAAGACCTCACTTATGCTCTACAGTCTAAGTCGAGTGACACATAACTTCATTATTGCAAACTTCAGTTGACTTTGGGATGTGATCAACGTTGTGTCTAAGTTGCTTCTAGAAACACAAGCAATGCCTTGGTTTAGTTACCTCTGATGAAGTCAACAAGCGACTATTCGTCTGCCTCTGATAATCATGACAAGCAAGCAACTACATCTGCCTCTAATGAATTCAACAAACGTCTGTTCGTCTGCCTATGTCTCTAACAATCACATCAAGTGTCTAACTCGAAGTTATTATGTATCATCTGAAAAAGTCAACGATTTGAAAAGGTCAACACTCCAAAGAAGACAAAGCAATTGCACATCCTTTGATGAACATCCTAAATCTGCCACTTGTCTGAAAGTCTTTAAGATTGTATTTGATCATAGTATCCTCTGATTCCATGTCCTCAATACCAAGATACGCATAATCATTCATAGAGACGTATATGGATACTTATGAAAGACTGCTCTACCTTAAATGGTGATTGAAGATTTCCAACGTTAACATTCTCAATAGAAACTATATCTCTGTATTTAAGAAGAACTTGCTCAGTCCATTAAGAGAGAGAGTGTGAGAGAGAAAATGAAAAAGTAGGAAACGTGTTAAGAAAAAAATCTGAAAAAGCCAAGAACACATCAAAATAAAAGAATGAGTGAATTATCCTCTCATGAGAGTTATTATAGTTCATGTAAATCATTCAAAGTGTTCTCACACACACTTGTACTTATATAGGACTTAATATGTAACCTTCTCTCAATGAAAGTTAGAATCCTAAAAATAAACTTTGTGTCAAATCAGATACAAACTAGAACTAATATAAATCAGCCTAACAATAGAAAAAACTCTCTCATCCTTAAGAGGTACCTGAAAAAGTACAACGACTCTCATGAACCTCAACGGTCGGATGCTAGAAAGTTGAAGAAGGTTATGAGGACGACAACCTGAAAAGGCTAGAGAAAAATTAATCAAAGCCTAAAGAGGTAGAGTAAAGAATACTTGAGTGTTATTTATGAACTAGTATAAAATGTTTGTGTTGAACTAGAAATATCAATCACAAAGAAGGGGGGTTTGAATTATGATTCCCTTTTTATAATATTATTATGCTTTTAATTTAAACTAACTCAAGATCAATCTTGGTTACTCATAAAAAAAATCCTGAACGTTCTTGGTCAGTTAAAAATAAATGAAACATATATAATCTACGTGATTAGTAATAGGGAGTGGGAAATAATAAAGTATAGGAATAAGAGAATCACACAATGATGTATCCTAGTTCACCTAAGGTGGAATACGTCAAATCCTTAAAATTTGTGAGTTTTTATGCTAATGTGCTTCACACAAAAACGTTCTTGCTTTCACACAATCTTTCTTGATTAGTGACAATATTCACTTTTCAACCTTGAAAAGATTTTTAAAATTACCTTTTAGCCCAAAAAGGATTTTTACACAAATACCTTTTAATTACATAAAATATTTTTACAATACATTCAAACTATTTTTAAGAAATAGACTTGAGTTTCAAATGGAATTATGAAAGAAGGTCGTGGGATCAGAATCTACTCAACACTTCTTTGAGATTGATTATTAGCAATAAATTAATGAAAAGATAACTGAATCTAGTGTAAGAGAACTGGTGTTTTTGCTTGATTTAAGAGTTTTGATTTATCGAGTATGATTGTTTTAGTGATGAATTGATTGCATTGAAACTCTTGCTAATATCTTCACCTTGATGTTCTTTTTATAGACAAGATGGAGTTAGTGATACCTCATTATATCCATTATAGATCCTTAAGAGAGACAACTGTTCAGAGTGATAAATAATAAACATGTGTTCTATTTTACTCCGAACGTTCTTCCATTGCAACCATAACGTTCTTGGTTTTGTGCTTGCACGCATGTTGGACTTTCTGCAAAAGGTGCAACGCTAATGCCCTTTTCATTCTTATTGTTTTAGTTGTACTTGTTCATAGCGCATCAATATAGAGATTGATCTGGTTATTGTTCTTGATTTCGTTTTGCTTCTTTGGACCTTTAGCTAAACTTTTGGGCTTGATCATTGTTTTGAGTTGCCTTGATATTTATTTTACTCTAAGATCTGTACTTTGAGAAATGATTCGTTTTAGTTTTGTCTTTTAAAATGAATTATCTAGAATGATATTCTTGATCGATGAGAATGATATTGCTATAAACAGTAATGCTCTTGATTGTTGAATAGATGTACTTGATTATCTATCTTCAAATAATACACTAAAAAACACAAGTTAAATAGCAACACACTAAGAATCATGATTAGAGATTAATTAAGTTGTTTGTTTATCTTCAAAACACTTGATTTGAGATTGTACCTCAACATGTGTCTCCTTTATCCTCTTCTAATTCTCGTATTTTAGTTCTTTATGATTCAACATTACTTTTTCTAAACCTGCCTTTAAAAGTTAGTTAAATATTTTGATAAATAACAATATTTGCAAGGAAGTTGTAGTAGATTAAAAGGCAAACATAATTCAACCCTCTTTCTTCTGTTTTCTTGCATCTTAAATACTATTGAGTTAAAATACTTGAGAATTTTATAAGCTTTTGTATTTTTGTTAAGTTCAATAAGAGGTCTCTTCCTTTAGCCGTTTAGCTATTTAATTGTTATCCCATTAGATAATTAACTCTAATTTTGAAAATCCTAGATGATAATGAAAGTAGTTCACATCTCATCCTTTTTTTTCGTGTTAAAATCTCTTGAATGCTAAAGGTATGTCGTTATTGATACATTAAACTATTATGCTATAATGTGTATCTATCATTGTTAAATTCTAATAATTGGTATTAGAACCAAATAGATACATATTATGGCTATTGTTAAATCATGATGATCGTAATCCTTATGTCTCAAAAATGATTTGGATGAGATGTTATCATAGCTATCGTTTGATCGTAGTTGTTATGTTTGCATGTTGCTGTCAACGTTTTATTCGATAGTTTTTTCTAATATTCGAGGATATTATGTGAAGAAAACATGCTGCAAAAATAGTTGATGTGTTCTAGCTTATATTCAACATCGAATAGACACTACAATATTTTTCCTTTTTAACAACATTTAAAAAATATTACTAAAATACGAAAAAAATATTGTCAAAGACAAAATGCAACATTATTAGTGCGTCTGATATGAGAGCGTTGCCTATTACCTTTGACAACATTTTTCTCGCACTTTTAGGCACATTATTTATAAATGTTGCTTAAACTATGGGAATAAGGAACAATTTTTCAACGCACCTAAGGCAACATAATAAGATCATTGATAAAATTTTGCTAGAACTTATAGGAAACAATTTTAAACTATATTCATATATGTAAAATAAATTTTCATTTTTCTATTATTTTAATTCAAGTCATAAATTAGATATTTGCCATTATTTTATGATAATAAATTAATGTATATATAATCAATTTAATGACATACACAAATTGAACCAAAGAAAATATAATGCAAATTTAACACAAATTATTAT
Organism: Cicer arietinum; assembly: GCF_000331145.2. Taxonomy (NCBI): domain Eukaryota; kingdom Viridiplantae; phylum Streptophyta; class Magnoliopsida; order Fabales; family Fabaceae; genus Cicer; species Cicer arietinum. The sequence continues at coordinate 26,425,208 of NC_021160.2, read as the reverse complement.
CAAAGTTGTATTCAAATAAATGGTTGTAAAAAAATTGTCTAATATAATTTAATAAAGTTTAATACTTAAAGTACGAGTCTATTAAAATATAAAGTTTGTTGATTTTTTGATGCTTCAATCAAATACATGCCTAGTAAAAAAAACATCCTCTAGAAAACCATAATCTAAAATCATCATCTAAATCATTCAAGTGTGTCTTCTTCATATTTATCATCTACGTTGTCATCTTCAAATTTATCTTCTATATTGTCTTCTTCAAATTCATCGTCTTCATCATCATCTTGAAATAATTCATCATTATTTTCACCATCTTCATAATAAAATAAAAACAAAAATAAATGATGAAACCGAACTTGCGAATAGAAACAAAACATAAACAAAAAACGCACGCAAAACATAACTAGATAAAATGCAAACAAAAACAGAATTGAGAAGAAACAGAACCGCAAGCAGAAACTCATAAATGTAAAACGTAGCTCGACAAAAGCATCACTACAAACAACAAGCAAAATAGAACTACACAAAATAGCGAGCAAAATGCACAAACAAAATTGCATGTAAAATAGAATCGTAAACAGAAACAGTACTCAACAGTGAAACAAAACTAAAACCACAACTTATGATCAATTTTCAAAATCATCGACGACAACAATTTAGATCAAACTCAATCCTTCTTTATCATGTTTGGTTAACTAAAAATATATCAATTTATGACTATAAGCCTATAAGGGAATACGTACATTTAAAGAATTATAAAGCTAATAGATTAATAAAAAAAAAAATTAAAGATGAAATTATATACATTTAAAGGCAGTTGTAAGTAAACAAATAGAAGGATGAACTCAAGTGATCATAAAAGTAACAATTAGTCAATATTTAGAGGATAAGATTACTATTACATAAAAAAAATATAAAAAGAATAACACTACACATCATAACTCAAACAAATTAACTCTTTCACGCAGTATTCCTCTATCTTTGTTCAAAATGTATCTTTCAATTTTTCTTCATTGTTCTACTTCTCAAATCAAATAAAAATACAAAGTACTGCATAACATTTTAACTAGCCTATTTAACTCAAGAAATGAAAAAGTAATACACCCATACATACAACTTTTCATGATTAGTTTCATATGCATTTTTAGAGTTTATATTCAACAAGTCAAATACATGTTGCTTAAAAACGTGTTGTTAGAGACCACAATTGTTGTAGTGAGATGATGAAAATGTATTCATGGATTTGTTTTTTTTCTCCGCGTGTGTTTAATTCGATTTGAGATTTATCATATCTGGCTGGATTTATTTTTGAAATAACGTTGGGACCATTTGAAATCCATTATTTGGCAATAATGATCCACAAATCATTGGCGTACTGCAAATCATGCACACATTTGTTACGCATCCAAATTTTACAATCTGGAATTTTTCAATGGAAAAATTTAAAAATTGATTTGGAGCTTCTTCTTGTTTTTTCAATTGCGATTAAAAGTCCTATGGAATCTTTGTTTCCTTTGTGAATGGCGTGAAATATGTTTGGGTAAAATTCGGATCAACTGTGGCCCGTTTCAAGTAAATGGGTGAGAAAGAAGATACTTTGCAATGGTAGCAGATGTCTACTCTCAGTATGCGCGCATGGAAGCGCGTGTAAGGGCTTTAAATGTCCAAAAAAATGTATTGTTTTACCAAAGAATTATATTTGGTACATTTTTTGGAATGTTTTAGCACCTATCAATTTTTTATTGTTAATTATGAGATTAAATATGTGACTTTTATTATTAAAATTTCATAATTTTAACTCAAACTTTTTTTATAAGTATTCTTTATTAATTATGTGACTTAAGTGTACCTCATTTTCTATATTAACGTGTTAGTAAAGAATCACATTTTATTTTATTACATAATAGATTGATATGAAATTCTATTATTTCAAATAAATTGAGATTATTTTATATCTAAAATATTCTTAATTTGTTCAAGAATATTTTATTTGTATATTATTAACAAATTGCAAATTATATGGAATTTGGACTAAAATTGTAATATTGTAAGGATTGAAGTAACAAATCTATTTAGAGTACTATTGTAATAAGAAGAAATAAAAAAAAAAGTGGATAAGACATAAATGAGCAACTACTATATTATTGTTGGGTGGGTTCACTCTCCAAGTGGAACCCACCAATTTTATTAGTATTATTATTATTATTAGACATTATTAACATATGTAATTTTTTTTCCCTTCAATTAGTGTGAACAACTCTTATTTATCTGTTAGTAATGGAAAATAAAAAGGATTTTGAAATCTTTAATATAAAATAAAAAGGAATGGTGCCATAAACAAAAAGAAGGAGCCTTACTGTACCAAGAGAAAAAGAAGAAAAATTGACTTCCGGTGGTTGTAATAGATGTGTAGCAAACTTACTCCATTTGATCTACAATTTTAGTATGATATTTATACCACTGAGTTTGTTATTTTAATATACACTATGAGTAGTTTTATCTTCTCTGAGAGTTACTTTGCAATATCCACCTTAGTGGAAGGTTATAAGATTGTTGTTATTGTTGATTGATGTTTCCTATTGTTATTAGGAAGACTCTGGTGAGCCTATTAATTATTATAGTGGAAGTTTTTACTGGAGTAGTATCGTAGTTTTTATTCTCTCAATTTGAGAGAGATTTTCCACATTAAAAATTGTGTTTGTCTCATATTTAATTTTCTGCCAATTATTTGTGCTATTTGGAATTATATTTTCTATTTGGCCATTTATCTCCATGGGTGGGGAAAAAATATTCCGCATTATTGAGATAATTATCTCTGGTTTTTTTTTCTTCCAACAAAGTGGTATCTAGAGCTCAATTCATTTGATTTGTGCATTTAAATGAAGGAGGACAATAAATGTCCGAATATGATTAAACTCAACTCTTCTAATTTCACACTTTGTAAGACTCTCATGGAAGACATGCTATATAATAAAGATTTGTATAATAGTATTGAGGGTGACATTGCTAAATTAGATGATGAGTTTCAAGTGTTGTTATTGTTGAGTTCCTTGTCTGATAATTAGAAAGTCCTTGTTGTGACGTTGACCAATTCAGCTCCAAGTAGAAAGTTTAAAATGTCAATAGTTAAAGAGAGCATGTTGAATGAAGAAGCTCAAAGAAAGGAACATGGTTTGATTGGTTTTTCCTCAAAGTCAGAAGTACTGGTTACAGAGACACCGGGGATAAGTCAATCTAGAAACTTCCATAGATGCGACAACTCTAAAAGTCATAGCAAGTCAAGAAGCAAGTCGAGAACTATGCTATCTGTTTTTGGGATAATAATCCAAAGAATACAAATAGAAAATACATCGGGACTATGAGACCTATCAGACATCGCTCGCACCCCTGGGATATTCTCGGCAGACACTTGCACTAAAGTACTGCTCCAAGAATGCTATCCCCCCATGGTCACATAAAAAAAATGGAACATGGACCCACCAAAGAGTCAACTGTCAAGTTATGTCATAGATACATTTATCCCAAAACAAAATAAGTACAACCACCAAAAGAACAACACTAAGACCCTATACAACAAAAACTTATCTGATCATCCACTAATAACTACACTAACAAGGGTGACATCCACACACTTCACAAGTTCCTTCTAACGCAGTATCTCTCCTCGGAGTAACTTTCTCCTCCTCATCAACCATAGAAGGATCAATCTCCTTAGAAGTCAGGTCCACCCACAAGATAGGAGGCTTCGACAACGTTGAAATCTCAGAACAGCTCATTACCTCACTGACAGTCAGCAGAGGATCACTCACTGGAAGTGGAAGCTCTAACTCGACCTGGGGTGGCACCACCCAAGGTACATGAAATCCATCAACAAAACCCTGGTCCCCGTCAGCCTAGACATTCCTGCAATACCTCCTCCCGCTGGCATCGACCTCTTATCCTTCCCGCCAGTCCCCGGTCCAACCATTATATCCTCGACTTCTACGGTGGCCTCTGTCTCAACTCTAACTGAGGCATCCTCTACATCCTCCCATTCTCTATTCACCCCAAGGAAACTTCATTAGACTTCCCTGATTGACATTCGCCGACTTCTTGGGTATACGAACCCATCTCAAGTAGGGCTACATATACGAAGAGGGTAGTGAGGACAAGTAAGAGAGTTGGGGCACTATATCTATTGGAGCTCACTCACGAGAAGATCAACTATCCGATACCCTCAGGATTGGTGCTTGGGGTGAATAGAGCATGGGAAGATGTAGAGGATGCCTCAGTTAGAGTTGAGACGAAGGCCACCGTAGGAGTCATAGATATAGTGGTCGAATCGAGGACTGTTGGGAAGGATAAGGAGTTGATGCCAGCGAGAGGAGATATTGCAAGACTGTCTAGGCTGGTCGAGTTAGAGCTTCCATTTCCGGTGAATGATACTCTTCTGACTGTCACTAAGGTAGTGAGTTATTCTGAGATTCCAGCGGCACCAAAGCCACATATCTCGTGGGTGGACCTGACTTTTCAGAAGACTGATCCTTCTATGGCTGATGAAGAGGAGTAAGTTACTTTGAGGAGAGATACTACGACAGAAGGAACTTGTGTAGTGTGTAGAGGTCAGCCTTGTTACTATAGTTATTAGTGGATGATCAGATTAGTTTTTGTTGTATAGGGTCTTAGTGTTATTATTTTGGTGGTTGTACATATTTTCTTTTGAGATGATTGTGTCTATGACATAACTTGACAGTTGACCATGGGAGGAAAGCATTCTTGGTGCAGTACTTCTGTGCAAGTGTTTGTCGAGAATACCTGAAGGGTATGAACGATGTCTGATAGGTCTCATAGCCACGTTGTATTTTCTATTTGTATACATTTATGTTATTGTCCCAAAAAATGTCTTCGGTTATTGGTATATATATATGATGTAGTTATTTATGACTCTTGTCGTTTTATGTTATGACGTATTATTTTATTATTTTGATTAAAAAAATGCATTCGTGTTGTTAAAAATCGGGGTGTTACACTATCATTGTGGTAAAGTGGGTCACATTAAAAGAAATTGCAGGTTCCTTAAGAGAGATCAATCAAAGGAAAGAGATGAAGACAAAGAGAAGAAAAATGATAAAGATACAACATTAGTTGCATCTGTTAGTAATGTCTACATTGTTTGTGATGATAATTCCATAAACCTTGCATGTTAGGATTCAACTTGAATTATTGATTCGAGTGTCTCATATCATGTTACTCCTAGGCGTGATTTCTTCTCATCTTACAGTGTTGGGGATTTTGGCATGGTAAAAATGGCAGATGAAGGAGTATGTAAAATTATCATTATGAAAGATGTTTGGGTTGAAACTGGGATTGGTTGCAAGCTTCAATTGAAGAATGTTATACATGTTCAGATATTCGTCTCAATTTGATTTCGATGAAAGCCTTGGATATTGAGGGTTATTACACTTACTTTGGTTGTGGAGGTATATCTAAAGTCACCAACGAATCCCTAGTGGTTGCAAAGGAACAAAGTCCCACTTCCCTCTATAAGATGTCTACGAAGCTATGCAAGGAATAAGTGAATGCAATTGAAGATTCCTCTTCTGATTTATGGCATATGCGCCTGATGTAGCAATGTCGACTTACAAGGAAGGAGGGTTTGAATTGTAAATGTTCCTATTTAAAAATTCCTGAAAAATCTAAAGATTTAACTCAAGAATGATCTTGGTTAAGAAAACAGAAAGTAGATAACGTTCTTGGTTTTTACAAGAAAAACGGAGAACTTTCTTGGTTAGCTTAAAAACAAAAATTCAGTTTATGTTTTAAATCAGTTAATTAATCATGCTTAATAAATAAAGAGATGAGAGAAAGAATACCATACAAAGATGTATCCTGGTTCACCCACCTTGGGCTACGTCTAGTCCTCACAACTGTGAGATTTTCCACTATGTGTTCAAAACAAAGAACCTTCTTGGTTTTACAACACCTAACTTAGATCAACTTTGATCTGTTACAAGCTCTATTTCTTTCCACCCAGAAAGAGATTTTATCACCTATCAACCTTGACAGGATTTCTTACAATATATTCAAACTATACTAAACTCTTACTGAGTTTTACAATAATGATGAGATTGTTTTGATTGAATATGAGATGTCTCAACTCTTGTTTGAGATTCGATTCTTTACAAAGAATTCAATACAATAATAACATAGTATGATATATAATCAGAACTGAGTCTTTCTTGAGAAAAAGAGAATTTCAAGTGTGTGAATGTAAATGATTTGTGAGACTTGATAGCACTTGAACTTATGATGTTTCCCTGAGAATTGACCTTCCTTTTATAAGCGTTTTGGAGCATTTAATAATGGTCAAAGAGCTGTTGGTAGTGCTAGGGGTGGACATCTGGCAGTTATGGGCGGCTACGAGCCAAAAGTGTGAACCTGACCATATCCACGGGTGGGGTTTATTGGCCCAATTTCGTCTATTTTTTAAATTGGGTACGTCGGGTGTTGGTTATGCATGGGTGGGTAAAAACGGGTTAGACTTTATTGGGCTTTTTTGCTTTTTTTTTTTTAAAAAAATATTGAGCCTTCTTTTGCTTTTTTTTTTATAAAAAAATCTGGTCTTTTATAATTATTGGTCCAACCTGCCAATCATACATCACACTTGTATTATATCTTCAATTTGTCTAAATACAACTATGGCCCATTATAAAAACTGGCCCAACCGGCCAAACATACATCACACTTGTATAATATCTTCAATTTTTCTAAATACAACTATGGCTCATTATAAAAACTGGCCCAACCTTCCAATCATACATCACACTTGTTTTGTTGTTTCAATCAAAGTTTTGTTGTATCATTGTTCTCAAACACATAGCAAAGTTTTGTTGTATCATTGTTCTCGAACACAATCTCTTGCTACAGTACGTCTTGATGGTACGGTAAACTGCAGTTGCAATTGATTACATAAGTACTTAAATCTCTATCCTTCAACTACTTTAAAGGGTTGCTCATCCAAAATGACAAAAACAACCAAAACTTTTCTACATGCTTGAGCATTAAATCTAGAGCTTGCTATAACAAAACTAGACCCTTCATTTGTTGGAAATTGTAAAATAGTTTGGTTAGGGTCAGTTGCTACATTTAAAGGATATTTTGTGCATCTTGTTATGTGATGTTTCATATTGGAAGTACCATGTGTCTTAGCTTCACAATAATACTTTTGATGGTGTTGAGACAAACTCCATATTTAAAAGTTTTGATGAAAATAAACAAAGGTTAATTAAGAAAGTTAATTATGATTCTAAAATGTTATGTTAATTTAACTTGTGCTTTTGAGTGAATTTAATTAAGAACAAAATCAAGCAAAGCAAAAAAGACAGCAATGAGAACATTCTGCATAAAAAACAGAGAATGATCTCCAGTTTCAAGAATATTCATCACATCATATTGACCAATCATTCTCCACCTCTTTAACAAAAATTCTGCCTCGAAATTTCATTCAAATAGAATCAGTACATGGCAAAGAACAATTATGATTCATCCTAGCTCAAACAGGATATCAGATCACTAAAATAAAAGGACTCGAAACAGTCAAAGTAAAACAGTTTTGGAACTCTAAAAGTCAAACTGTCAAGAAAGTTTGATCAACCTTGATATATGATAAGACATTACAAAGGACATCCAGAATGATCAAAATAGGAACTCCAGATTGATCATCAAATCTCCAGAATGATCAAAATGACATATCCAGATTGATAATCAATCTCCGTTTCCTGCATAACCAGACTTAAAACAGATTAAAAGCTAACTTAATTCTCCCCCTTTGTCATACAAAAAGGTAAGAGAAGAGCAACTAAGATGCTAAGGATGGAGAGGATCCTTGCAAAGAGGAGGATTTTCCTAGTGGAGGAACTTCAGGAGGAGGAGGAACGAGATGAAGTGGTGGAGGTGGAATTCCCAGCTTAGGAGCAAGTTGCTCTGCGAGCCAAGTTCGCAGCAGAGTGATTTCCTGATCTTGCTGAAGTTGTCGAGCCATAATGATCTGTAGTGCATCCATGATATCTGAGTTGGAAGGTTCAGACTGGCTAGGAGGAGTGCGAAGATGAGTTGTTTGTTGAGTAGTAGTCGTAACAACTGTATTGGGAGACCCAAAAGTAGATGGAAGAGTGCCAATGCATGTGGACATGGATGGGAGAGACGCAGGTAGGGTAGACAAATTTTCTAGATGGGGCAGCAGGTTCTGGGAAGTTCAAAAATTTACTAATGCTAAAAACAGAAGAGCTGTTTTTTGTGGTGAGACAAATAGTGGGGACATGGTGCTTATGTTTTGATTAGTCAGAAATGTCCCAAAATCCTGAATTGGGGAGCGAAGAAGTTGAGAGAAAGAAATGAAGTCAGTTGAAGAAATGGTGGATGATGTAGGGAGAAAGGTTGAAGGATTCTGGTGTTTTGTTGGAGAACGTTCTGGAGGAGGCGAAGAACGTTCTTGAGCAGGTTCTGGAACTGCTTCTTGTGAGTGGTCAGATAAGGAGGGTGAAAATGGAATGGGAATTTTGACAGTCCGGAGTCGCGCATATCTTTTTCTTTTGAAAGAGGTGGGAAAGGAAGATGTGGTGGATGAAGGTGGGGCAAAAAAAGTCTTTCTCATATGAGAGAGATTTTTTGTGGAGAATTTGGAGATTTTGATTAAAGACTTTTCAGAAGAAAGGGAAACTCCAAAATACTTGAAGACTTTAGTCAATACCATTCCATAAAGAACAATATTCTTCTTGTAGTCTTTGGTTGCTGCACAGATCATGTGTTGGAGAATCACATGAGGCAGGTTCAAACGCTTGCAATTTAGGAGATGGTGGATGAGCAGTGCGTCATTATCAGATACATACTCATGACTCCCACAGTGAGGGATTAAAGTATGCTGACACATACTATTGAACACTTCAGGGAGGGGTTTGAGGTATGTTGACAAGTAGCGGGTTGATCCATCTTGAAACAGATCAGACAATACTTCAGTCTTTTGAAGATTCTAAGCTGAGTACCAGTTATTGCCAAACACAAATGGGCCTTCTATGGGCAACTGAAGTATGGAAGCCAGAATATCCGGGGTTAGTTTGATCTCAACTCCCTTTATCATAGAAATAATAAGGGATTTGCCAGCAAAGGTCTTTGCATTGCAGTAGAATGCTCGGACAACATCTGGGTAGTAACATTCAGACGTTTGCAGGAATGAGGTCCAGCCAAGAGCATCTGTGTGATGCTGGACAACATTGCCTTCAATGATGAGTTTATCAAAGACAAAAACTCGTCTGATCCCAATTGGGCGTTGAGCCCATTTGTTTTTGAAGAGTTTGGTTTTGTTGGAGGAAATCAGAGGCAGAGTATTTTGTTTGGAATTTTTAGATGGTGGTGATGGTTCAGATTCAGAAGAGATGGAGGTAGAGGAACGTTCTTGAGTGGGAGAACATTTGGTGTGTGTTGATGGAGAAGGTTGTGGATGTGGAGTGGATTCTGGAGGAGAGATTGTGTGAGCAGGAGAACGTTCTTGTGATGGAGGAGAGAAGGGAGTTTGAACAGGAGAACGTTCTTGAGGTTGGGGTGAGGAACATTGTGGAGAATGTTCTAGAGAGGTGGGTTGATAGTGTTTGAGGTTTTGTTTGGGAGCGAGGGTTTTTCTCCTTTGAGGATTTGGGAGATTCTTTGGAGCAAGGAATTGCACAATCGTCATGACAGTTTTTGTTTTCATGGGTTTGGTTTTTGGTTTGGATTGAGAAAGGGTTCAGTTCGTTTAGTGAGAGGGGAGACGATTTCATTTATCAATCTCCGTTTTTGGTTTGGGAGAGTTGATTGTGAGGGTTCAGAGGAGAAGGTTGATTTTGATGATGTGGTAGGTTTGGTGTTTGTTGGTGCCCTTGCTGATGTTGGAGGGGAAGAATTAGAAGAATCAGCAGTCTTAGAATTTGAGATGATGAAATAATGTGGTTTTGGGTTTGAGGGTTTTGAGGTTCCAATTCCAGATTGAACCCTCATTGAGCGTCGTTGAGGAATAGTTTGGTTACGCAAATGTGGAGGGACTTGAGAAAAGTTTTGTGTGGGACGAGTGTATAGTGGTGGAAGAATAGTAGACAGAGGATTGGGATTGAAGATTTCTTAATTGTTGTCAGAAGAGGTTGAATCAGAGGAGGTGTGTGGTGGTGTTGGTCGAGGTGGGGGAGAAGGTGAACATTCCACAGAATCAAATGAGGGGGATGAAGAAGATGATGAGCAGGGAGAAGCATTTTTACGTGCTGATTGTTTGCTTCGTGCCATTTTTGTTTGTGAGTAAGTGATTTTAGAGTGAGAGAGATGAAGGAGAAGGCTGGTATATAGATAGACTTTTGATGCAGATTTTGGGGAACAAGAAGGTGAATAGGTTGAAAAGAGAAACTGTTTTTCTGACTTGAGAAGAGGAAAAAAAAATAATGATTATTTTCTGACCAGTTGTTGTCAACCTAGGGAAGGAGGAAAGGAATTTTGGGGGCTATAAAGCTTGTGTCAACACTCTATCTTCAGACAGAGAGACACATGTATTAAATGCCAAGATCTGCCTTTTTGGTTTTGAGAGGGAAAGTGATGACTCAGACAGAGAATGTATGTTTTTCAGAACGGTGAATGATGTTCGCGAAACGGAGACTTATAAACGTTCTCTGTTTTCTGCAGAAGCAGAATTTATCCAGAATTTTCTGGATTTTTCATGATTTTCAATTTTTCTTTGATCAAATTGAAACTATCCTCGACAAGAGGCTTTGTAAAAATGTCAGCAACTTGATTTTGAGTGTCAACAAAGATTAATTCAATATCTTTCTTATTGACATGATCACGAATAAAATGATGTTTTATTTCAATATGTTTTGATCTAGAATGCTGGATGAGATTTTTAGACAAATTTATCGCTCTCGTATTATCACAATAAATTGGAATACTGTAATAACTTACAGAGTAATCTTGAAGTTGATTTTTAATCCACAAAACCTGTGAACAACAGTTTGTTGCTGAAACATATTCGACCTCTGTTGTTGACAAGGCTATTGTGTTCTGTTTTCTGCAAGACCAGCTGATTAATGCTTCGCCTAAGAACTGACATGCTCCACTTGTGCTTTTTCTTTCAATTTTATCTCCAGCACAATCAGCATCACAATATGCTATAAGATCAAAATGTGAACCCTTTCTATACCAAATACCAAGATTAATGGTTCCAACAAGATATCTAAATATGCGTTTTACTGCTGTTAAATGGGATTCTTTTGGTGCTAAATGAAATCGAGCACATAATCCTACTGCAAACACTATATCAAGCCTACTAGCAGTTAAATATAGCAGAGAGCCGATCATTCCTTGATACTCTTTCTCAAAAACAACATTGCCATTTTCATCTTTTTCTAAAGAAGAAGATGGATGCATAGGAGTGGTCATGATTTTTGATTCATTCATTTTGTATTTAACCAACAAATCTTTGATGTACTTTTCTTGACAAATAAAAATTTCGTTTTCATATTGTTTAATTTGTTAACCGAGAAAGTACATTAATTCTCCCATCATGCTCATTTCAAATTCACTTTGCATAAATTTTGAAAAGCTTTTACACATTTTTTCATTTGTTGATCCAAAAATTATATCATCAATATATACTTGAACGATGAGTAAATCATTTCCCTCTGCTTTCTTAAATAATGTGGTGTCGATTTTTCCTCTTAGAAAACCATTTTTAATTAGGAATGAACTTAGTCGTTCATACTAGGCCCTTGGTGCTTGTTTTAAGCCATATAGAGCTTTGGTAAGTTTGAAAACATGATTTGGTTTTGATTGACTTTCAAAACCTGAGGGTTGTTTTGCATATACTTGTTCATTTAATAATCCATTTAAAAAAGCACTTTTAACATCCATTTGAAATAATTTGATAAGTTTATGAGATGCATATGCAAGAAGTATTCGAATAGCTTTTAACCTTGCAACTGGAGCAAAAGTTTCATCATAATCTATACCTTATTGTTGATTGTAACCTTGAGCTACTAATCTTGCTTTTTTTCTGATAACCTTACCTTCTTCATCTAGTTTGTTTATGAAAACCCATCGTGTTCCAATGATTGCTTGATCTAATGGATCAGGTACCAAGGTCCAAACTTCATTTTTCTCAAACTACAGTAGTTCTTCCTTCATGGCATTTAACCAAGATTGATCAATAATTGTTTCTTTGATTGATTTTGGTTCGATCTGAGATATCATTGCCATGTTGTTTTCATCATTCTTGAATGATTTTCCGGTTCTAATCCCATCAGTTGTGTCTCCAATGATCTGGGTTTGAGGATGATCTTCAATCGTTTTCCAGCTTTTTGGTGGAGAATGAAACGGAGATTGTTTATCAATCTCTATTTTCTGCAAACTGTTTTGCTGTTGTGTTTCAATTGGAGTTTCTTCTTCCTCGTCCTTTTTACTTATATCTAAGTCATCAAACTCATCAAATAATATGTGCAGACTTATTTCAACAACATTAGTTCTTAAATTAAACACTCTATAACCTTTAGAATCGGTTGAGTATCCAAGAAAGATTGGTTTATCAGATTTTGCATAAAATTTTCCAATGAGATATTTGTTGTTTAAAATGTAACAGTAACAACCAAAAATGTGAAAGTAAGATATTTTTGGTTTTCTATTTTTCTAGATTTCGTATGGGGTTTTGTTGATGATCTTTCTGATAGATACACAGTTTAGAATATAACAAGATTTGTTTATGGCTTCAGCCCAAAAATATCTTTCAACATTTGATTCTTCTAAAATAGTTCTTGCCGTTTCTTGTAGTGTTCTATTTTTTCGTTCAACAACTACATTTTGTTGTGGAGTTCTTGCACATGAGAGATTATGAGAGATGCTAAGTTCATCGAAAAAAGTTTTAAATGAAGCATTTATGAATTCTCCTCCATGATCACTTCTTATAGAAATGATACTGGATTCTTTTTCATTTTGAACCTTTTTATAGAATGTTTTGAATGCTTCAAAAGCATCATCTTTTTGTTTCAAAAATAGTACCCACGTAAATCTTGAAAAGTCATCAACAATAACAAAACCATATTTCATTCCTCCTAGACTTGTTGTTTTGACTGGCCCAAAGAGATCTATGTGAAGTAGTTCAAAAATGACATTTTATAGCGCGCCTTTTATAGCGCTTATTAAATATAAGCGTTGTTGTATGATATTTTAAAAATAACGGAGAATACAACAACGCTTTTTTGACAAGCGCTGTAAAAGACTTGCGCATTCACATAATTAAAGGACCTATTAGAGCGCTTTTTGGAAAAGCGCTGTAAAAGACTTTTGAAAAATAAAATAAGGAGGTCTTTTACAGCGCTTTTGAACAAGCGCTTTAAAAGGCTTCTAAAAAAACGCTGTAATAGGCTTTAAAAAAAATAAAATAAGGAGGTCTTTTACAGCGCTCTTTAAAAAAGCGCTATAATAGGCTTTAAAAACATAAAATAAGGAGGTCTTTTACAACGCTATTTAAAAAAGCGCTGTAATAGGCTTTAAAAAAAATAAAATAAGAAGGTCTTTTACAGCGCTCTTTAAAAAAGCGCTGTAATAGACTTTAAAAAAATAAAATAAGGAGACCTTTTACATCGCTCTTTAAAAAAGTGCTGTAATAGGCTTTAAAAAAAATAGAATAAGGTGGTCTTTTACAGCGCTCTTTAAAAAAACGATGTAATAGGCTTTTAAAAAATAAAATAAGGAGACCTTTTACAGCGCTCTTTAAAAAAGCGCTGTAATAGGCTTTAAAAAAATATAAAATAAGGTGGTCTTTTACAGCGCTCTTTGAAAAAGCGCTGTAATAGGCTTTCAAAAAATAAAATAAGGTAGTCTTTTACATCGCTCTTTAAAAAAGTGCTGTAATAGGCTTTAAAAAATAAAATAAGATGATCTTTTACAGCGCTTTTTAAAAAAGCGCTGTAATAGGCTTTAAAAAAATAAAATAAGGTGGTCTTTTACAGCACTCTTTAAAAAAGCGCTGTAAAAGACATCCTTATTTTGTTTTTTAAAAGCCTATTACGACGCTTTTTTAAAGAGCGTTGTAAAAGACTTTGTTATTTTTTTTAAAGAACACTGTAATAGGATTTTATATATAGCATTAAACCCTTCAGTTTCCTCTTCATTACATAAACTTCACTACGCTTCAGTGTCCTTCTCATTGGGAACCCTACTGTCCCTACGAACCATATTGTTAACCATCTCCATTGCAAACCATCTTCATATTTGTTACTATCCCTATGAACATTATTACGTACTCTTTTCATTGCGAACCCTACTCTGTCCTACGAACCGTTTGTATTTCTGCGCATTCTCGCTGTTCCTTCTTAAACGAAACCGTAGCCCTACGAACCCTACGTATTTCTTCGCACTCTTCAGGTATTGTATTCATTTATTCATTTATTTCTTACATATATATATATATATATATATATAATGTGTTTGTTAATACTAATAATCACATTTATTTGATAGTGCTTTACAAGTTTTCCGAGCTCAAATGGGTGTTACAGTGTCGAAGCAAAAGTCAAATAAATCACATGGATTCCAATAAAGGTTTGAAATATATGCCTTTAAAATTTCATTAACAATCAATGCACAAATATTTATTGACTTATATGTTTTATTTTATAGTGCCCTCGTCAAACTAACAACATAGACTGCGAATACTATATATTGCGATTCATGAAGGAAATTGTTGATATAATCTCATAAAGAGATCTAACTGAAATAAAAGAATGCACCTATTACAGCGCTTTTTTTAAAAAGCGCTGTAAAACTAGTACAACAAGCAGCGCGTTTTTAGAAGGGATTTACAACGCTTTTTTATTTTAAAGAGCGTTGTTGTATCATTTTACAGCGCTGGATTCTACAATGCTTTTTTTTTTTGAAAAAGCGCTGTAAATGACTTAAAAAAAGCACTGTAAAATACTATTTTTGGCGTAGTGTTTTGACTTAATTTTTTTTTGCACAAGCTTCGCATATTTTATCTTTTTCAAAGTTAAGTTTCAGTAATCCTCTAACAAGATCAAATTTAGAAATTTTTGAAATGGTTTTCATACTGATATGCCCAACTCTTTTATGCCAAATCCATTTATCTTTATTGAATGATATAAAGCATGATTCATCAGGTAGTTCTTGAAGATACAAAACATAAATTTTTCTTTCGATTTCCAGAAAATAGGATTTGTCCAGTTTTAGTTTTCCTTATTTCACATACATTTGGTTTGAAAATGACTTCACATCCATTGTCACATAGCTGATTTATACTTAACAGGTTGTGTTTTTAACCTTCCACATATTAAACATCATTTATTTGAGCAGAGTTTGTCTTACCAATGGTTCCATTACCTTTAATCTGAGCTTGATTGTCATTACCAAAAGTGACCGATCCTCCATTCTTCTTGATGAATGTTATGAGGCAGTTTTTATCTCCTGTCATGTGTTTTGAACATCCAATGTCCAAGAAATAAGACTTTCTCTTTATACTTGGAAAACCAACCTGCATACGAAATTATTTCAGCCTTAGGTGCCCACTTTGTTTTGGGTCCTTGAGCGTTAGTTTTGACATTTCCTTTTTCTTTAGAATGGTATATCATTCCTTTATTTTTGAAACCAGTTGAGTATTTAGTTGTTGATTTTGAAATAGATTTAACAATATGGGTTTCAGAAGGTTTAAACTTTGGTTTGAAAGAGTTTCCAGATCGTTCTCATTTTTTTAGTTTTTCTGGAGAAGGTTCACCTTTTGTTTTGGAACTTTCTCCGTTTAGGAAACTTTCTGGAGATTGTTCTCCTTTTTGCAGTTTTTTTTAAAACTGTTTTAACAGAATGATTTCCTCTTTCAATTACCTTTTTCCTTTCAATCTTTTCATCTCTTTTTCTAAAATAGCAGGAAAATTCCAGATGTCCAAGTTTTTTTTATAATATGAGCATCTAGTTTTGCATTTTTCTTCTTTTCTTTCTGGGACAAAGAAATTTTCATATAGCTTGGTTTTTTGGGTTTGATTGAAACCAAGGCCAGCTTTATAAAAAATTCTTATTTGAGATCCCATGATATTATGTGTTTTAACAGAATGATTTCCTCTTTCAATTACCTTTTTCCTTTCAATCTTTTCATCTCTTTTTCTAAAATAGCAGGAAAATTCCAGATGTCCAAGTTTTTTTTATAATATGAGCATCTAGTTTTGCATTTTTCTTCTTTTCTTTCTGGGACAAAGAAATTTTCATATAGCTTGGTTTTTTGGGTTTGATTGAAACCAAGGCCAGCTTTATAAAAAATTCCTATTTGAGATCCCATGATGTTATCAAAAGGTTTCGGTGGCTTTAATGAAATTTAATAAATCTGTTTTGAGAAGTTCGTTTTCATTTTTTAGTCGAACGTTCTCCCTTTCAGTTTTTGATTCTTCTGAATCATCCCATGTTGCCATCATTGATTTCTTTTTGAAAGGAAATCGTTTTGGTGGATTTTTGTTTGAGGGACATTCTGCTTTGTAATGTCCTAATTTATTGCATCCAAAGCATGTGACTTGACTTTTGTCAACTTCAGTTTTGGGATTTCTGTTTTGAATTCCCTTTTTGATTTGATCTCTTATTCTCATCATTCTCTGTATTCTTCTGGTGAGAAGAGCAATTTCATCAGCATCTTCTTGTTCATTTTCTTTTGGTTCTTCTTCTATTTGTGTTGTGATTTTTTCTTGAGAAGCTTTTAGTGCTATTGCCTTTCCTTTCTTGATTGGTTTGTCTTCTTGTAACAATACTTCATGTGCTCTTAATGTTCCAATTAATTCTTCCAGAGGCAGTGATTCAAGGTTCTTGGCTTGACTTATGGCTGTTACCATAGGTCTCCATATAATTGGAAGGCACCTTATGATCTTTCTTACTCTTTCTTGTACTGTGTAAGCTTTGCCAAGAGAATGCATTTCGTTTACTATTGTAGTAAATCTTGAGTACATGTCATCAATAGTTTCTCCTTCTTGCATTTCAAATAATTCGAATTTCCTTATGCCAATGTCTATTCTTGTTTCTTTGACATGGCTTTTTCCTTCATGATGAGTTTGCAGTGTATCCCAAACTTCTTTTGCAGTTGTGCATTCATCTACTCTTTCACTTTCTTCCCTGCTTAAAGAACATGATAAGAATAACTGAGCTTTAGAATTTAAAAGTACCTTAGTTTTATCATCGGTTGTCCAGTCAGTTTCTTTCTTCATGACAGAGTTTGAGTCATCTTGATCAACCCTTGGTATGAAGTCTCCATCTGTAATGATGCGCCACATTCCCGTGTCTTAAGACTTTAGAAACAATTGCATTTTGTTTTCCCAAAAGTAGTAATCCGATCCATCAAAGAATGGTGGTCTATTTGAGGATCCTCCTTCAACAATGTATTTTGCTTTCAACATTCTTCTAGATCTTTTCTCTAGCACTTGTTAGGTGTTTTTTTTTTTTTTGAACTTTCTAGAGACCGAGCTCTGATGCCAATTGAAGTAACAATGTTGATTTACAAGGAATGGGGGTTTGAATTATAAATGTACCTTTTAAAAATTCCTGTTAAATCTTAAGAAAATAACTCAAGATTGATCTCGGTTATGAAAACAGAAAAACAGATAACGTTCTTGGTTTTTATAAAAAACAGAGAACGTTCCTTGATTAGTTTAAAACAAAAAATCAATTTGTGTTTTATCTTAGTTAATCAATTAAGTGTAAGTAAATTGAACGAAATTAAGTGTAATCAATTATCTTAGTGTAATTAATTAAGTGTAATCAATTATCTTGGTTAATCTTAGTTAATCAATTAAGTGTAACTAAATTGAATGTTCCTTGCCATGTACTGATTCTATTTGAATGAAATTTCAAGGCATAATCTTTGTTAAAGAGGTGTAGAATGATTGGTCAATATGTTGTGATGAACATTCTTGAAACTGAAGATCATTCTCTGTTTTTTATGCAGAATGTTCTCATTGTTGTCTTTTCTACTTTGCTTGATTATGTTCTTAATAAAATTCACTCAAAAGCACAAGTTAAATTAACATAACATTTTAGAATCATAATTAACTTTCTTAATTAACCTTTGTTTATTTTCATCAAAACTTTTAAATATGGAGTTTGTCTCAACAGGCTGCTCCATCACTGAAATATGTATGATTGTTATGGTTAAGTCTAGTTAAAGTTTAAAAAATTCAGTTTTTAATCAAAGGTTTAATGCAACTTCATTTTTTTTAATTAATTGTTAAAGTTTTCATATATAATTAATTATCATTCAACTCTAAGTATTTTGTGTGATCTATTAGTGAGTTTTGTATATGAAACAACTCATATGGTTTGGGCATTTAGCAACTCGCATTTTGTTTTTTAATTAACGATTTTATTTGATTAAGTCTCTTTTTATATAAAACAACTCCTATTATAAAACAACTCATATCATAGCATAAAATTATATAACCATATAAGTTCATAATTAGACATGTTCACGATCAGGGGCGGAGCATAGTAGGGACAGGGGGGGCCGCGGCCACCCAAAAATAAAAACATTCAGTTTTTTCTTTCTTCATCTCTCTTCCAAGCCTTCCTATCTCTTCGAAGCCTTCTTCTCTCCCCCTTCCAGAATCCAATCCACGAATCACAACAGCTGAGCTGCCCCCTCAGATCGCTTCTCTGCTCCTCTGCCAGATCACGAACTCCACAAGAACTCCAAGAACACTCATTCTTCTCTCACACAACACTCCTCCCTCCGATCTTGTCCCATCTCGGCTTCCACGAGTTAGCCATGGCGGCTCCTTCACTCTCTGACTCCGCGGCCACCGCAGCCTCTACATGTACCGGTCCTTCTACGATCTTCTCCTCTGTTCGTTGCGGGCCTGCGGCTGCCTCTGCCTGACTGCCTCCATGGCCGCTCTCGCCTCTCTGTTAGCCGGAACTTCATCTGTCTCCAGATCGCGTCGCTGCTTAGTTCAAAAGATTCAAATTTCTATTGTGTTAGTGCTGATTTTTGTTAGTTAATTTTGATTTGGAATTCTGTTAGTTAGTTCGTTTTGATTTCAATTTTTCTTAGTTAGTCGCTCGTGTGTTAGTTTTGAATTCTCCACGAGTTTTATCTATCCTAAGAATTTAACTTATACTGCAATACCCCATATTTTTGTGTAATTTTACTTTTTGCTTATGTTGTTCAGTTAACATGAAATTTAAAGTTTATTTTGTAGTGTTGAGTTGAAGCTTTGATTTGAGTTTGAAATTTTTATTTGGAGTTTTAATTAGACGTAAGTGTTGACTTTTGTTTAGAGTTTTTGTGTTGCACGTAAGGTGTTTGATTTTATGTTCGTATAGAGTGTTTGAGTCTTTGTTCAACATAAGGTGTTTGAGTTTTGTTGTATTTTTGTTTGAGTTTTTTTGTCGTTGTGTTTTAGTTTTGTTGTTCTATATAAGATGTTTTATATTTCCTAAATTATTTGATACTTCAATTTATTACAATTTAATTTTTACTATATAATATTATTTATATATTTAATTTAGTTTATTACAATTTAATTTTTTACTATATAATATTATTTATATATTTAATTTATATACTATATTTTTATGTCGGCCACCCCAAATTTTTTTATCAAGCTCCGCCATTGTTCACGATTTGGTTTTAAATGAAAACTGAACCGAACCAAACCAATTATGAACCACAAAAACAGCTTGAGAAGAAAAATCAGCATGTGAATTGAACAAATTTTATAATCCAACATCTGGTAGAATTAAATTTAAAAATCAGCATGTGAATTTTCAGCATGAGAAGAAATATCAGCATGTGATATTGAACCAATTTTAATGCCGAACTGAATCATTATTCTAAAAAACCATGTAGTTTAAAATAACATACACAATCTAGTTTATCTTACAATTTTCAGGGCTAGCTCCTTTCATGCTCCTCCTTAGCCTTGCTTCATTATTCGAAACCAGAAAAGTTCAAAAAACACTAAGTAAGTATTGAGCAGAATCTACCATGTAGAAATTCCATGCAATTATTAGTAATTAATAGCATTATAAACAGAAATAAATACAGAATGGCAACCTGTCATATATATACAGAAATAGCATTTCAAACATAATATAAGCAGAAATTCCATGCAATTATTATTAATTAGGCTAAATACCACATGTGATCCCTTAAATTAATTTCAGTTAACGTTTTAGTCCTTTATCTTTTTTTTTTCCCGATTTGGTCATTTATTTTAATTTTAAGTGACAATTTGATCTTTTATGTTTTAAAATGTCAACAATGTTATCCTTATTTTTTGCAATATTACCCATAAAATTAATTATCATCCTCAATATAATACAATTTCATCAAAGTCAAAACTTAAATATTTAAATAAACTCATATTTTCATCTCTAACAACATCAAATAAAGAATGACAAATATGCGTTTATTTGAAGATTTGAGTTATGAATTTGATGAAATTTGTTTTATATTAAAGAATATAATTAATTTTATGAGTTTTGTTTAAAAATTTTGATGAAATTTTGAATTTTTGTAAATAAAAAGGATAACATTGTTGACATTTTAAAACATAAAAGATTAAATTGTCACCTAAAATTAAAATAAATGACGAAATCGGGAAACAAAAAGATAAAGGACTAAAACGTTAACTGAAATTAAGTTAAGGTACTACGAGTGGTATTTAGCCTACTAATTAATAGCATTATAAACAGAAATAAAAATAGAATGACAACATGTCATATATATACATAAATAGAATTTCAAACATAATATAAGCAGAAATTTCATGCAATTATTATTAATTAATAGCATTATAAACATAAATAAAAATAGAATGGCAACCTGTCGTATATATACATAAATAACATTTCAAACATAATATAAACAGAAATAATATAGCATTATATATTTTTTATTGTAATTTATAGCATAGTATATTTCCTTTTTTAAATCACATTAGAAATTATTATTAATTAATAATATAAAACCAAAAAAGAAAGCAAGTTAATTAATATAGAAAACAAAATGGCAGTCTGTCAGCAAGCAAAGTGAGAGGTATCATAACCATGACTGTAACTAAAATAACCAGCCGACGACGACGTGAGAAGAATATGTCGCATGCCCCTAACAACCATGGTTAAGGGCATTTAAGACATTTCCTTTGTACTTACTGTTGTGCGTTTTTCTCACAAAAAACGCTTCGTCTTCTCCGCGAATCAGCCGTGACGGCTTCTACCCAATTCTGTGACGCAATGACGTTTTGCGTAGCGCCAGACCATCGCAACACAACGTGGCTGCGCGATTGCGGCCGCGAAGGCAACTTCTAACTACATAGGATTAAACATATCAAACCAAAAATCAAAACTCTAAAATTACAAGAACATAAATCTTAAAATAGAAAATACAAGATTATAAAACAACAATCTACAAAAATAGCAAGTAAAAAACTGTAAATAACTACAAATTTAAACTAATAAATCTAAATTTACATAAACTACAAGCGAAAGCATTATCGACTGGAAAAATGAATCACAATAAATTACATCATTATCTTAGAAACATGAACAACAGTAGTATAACTAGTACCTAAGAAATCATAAAACACTAAAAAATCATAGATTAACCTTAAAAACATAAAAATACATTAAGAAACCCTAATAAACTAACCTTCTCTAAAGTTTCAACAGAGAAATTAGATATGGACAACCTCTATATATTATCAGTACCTACACATAATGGAAACATCATAAAACAAATGTTAGTCAAAAAAAGATCAAACCCTAACACAAAATAGTAACTTCAATGAGAAGAACAAACCAAAAAGTAATACAAAAGCATATAATACCTTTCAAGATAAACATTGAATAAAGAAAGAAATTTTTTTACAGATAGCCATTTAACAAATTTTCTTAGATTAGAGAGTTAGGGTTTGGTAAAAAAATCAAAGGAAACTTACTGTATTTTCGTTGCATGTTTGTAGACTAAAGGGAGACGGCAAAGATGGTGACGAAATGATAGACACGACGACGGTGGTGACCGTGAGCAAGACGAGACTCAAAGAGAACTGAGACCGAGTCTTTGAGTTTGAGAGATGACATAGAGAGAGTGTGAGGCGGATGACAATGATTTTATGAATGAATGTGTTGAAATTCGAACTCAAGTTACTTTTAATTGGGCTGGGATGCTGGGTTGTGTGTTATTGGCCTTTTTTTAAACAATATTTGCCTTGTGGCTTTGTATTTGTGTCTTTATGATAAGTAATTCTACTACTACTGTGTATTTTAATTTTACATATTAATATATAATATAAAATTAATAATATTAATATATAATATAAAATTAATAATATTAATATATAATTGAAAATAATAATATAATTCGGTCGGGTTCGGGTACCGACAGACCCAAATTACTCATTCGAACCCAACCGTGTAAACCCATATGAATCCTTATTTTTCACCTGCTCAACTAGAGATGTGAATAGGCTAGGCCCTCCGACAGGGGCCTATGGCCTGGCCTGGCCTACTTATGGCCTGGCCTACTTATGGCCTGGCCTGGCCTGACCTGTTTAATAAAAAAGTCAGGCTCATGCTGTTTTTAAAGCCTATTTATGTAAATAGGTCAGGCTCAGGCTTGTAAAAAAACCTATTAGGCCTGACTGGCCGGCCTATATATATTTTATATGTATTCCATTCTCTATTTTTTCTTCTTCTAATTTCCATTGCACTCACTCCAACAAACATGTATGAAAACAACATATTTTTTTATAAAAACTGATATTATTTATTTGTTACTTTATATTTTATAAAAACCAATACTATTTATTTGTTATCTTTATATATATTATTAGTATATAAACTTAGAAACTCTAATTGTTTATTATTACTGAATATGAGTTTGTTTGAGAGGTAATATTCCGAGTTGTTTGAGAGGATTTGTTTAGAGGTAATATTCTGAGTTGTTTGAGAGATAATAATAGGTGCGTTTGTTTCAATAAAAAATTTATTCTTTTAAACCAAAAACTATTTTTTAGGGTTTAAAAGGTATTTGTTTCATATATATATATATTATTACTAAATATGATGTTGCACGAGAGGATTTGTTTGAGAGGTAATAATCTGAGTTTTTTGCGTTTGTTTTAATAAAAAATGTATTCTTTTAAACCAAAAATCATTTTTTAGGGTTTAAAGGGTGTTTGTTTCATATTTTTTTTAAATTATTTTGTTAGAAAAATTATTTTTAATGTGAATAAGGCTTTAAATAGGCTTACAGGCCAGGCCATGATAG
Source organism: Cicer arietinum (assembly GCF_000331145.2). Lineage (NCBI taxonomy): Eukaryota > Viridiplantae > Streptophyta > Magnoliopsida > Fabales > Fabaceae > Cicer > Cicer arietinum. The sequence goes on along the minus strand of NC_021160.2, from coordinate 26,401,915 downwards.
GCCGTAGGCCAGGCTCAGGCCAAAAAAAAAAGCCTATCATAGGCCGTAGGCCAGGCTTAGGCCTCAAAAATTCATCGTAGGCCAGACTCAGGCCTTTCAAAGCCTGGCCTGACCTATTCCTACCCCTTCGCTCAACCCATCAACCCGAAGAAACGCGTCCGCAAATTTAAATTTTTTATTGGGTCGTCCGGGTTCGGGCGGGTCCGGATATTATGTCCACCCCTAGGTAGTGCTCTGTCAGTTTTGACCAAAACCAATATATATATGAATAAATATATTCCATCCTTTGAAAACTTTTTGAAATTTGTTTGAGTGAACGTTTTTCTTCGTTCTTGATCAGATTTCTCTTGTGTTTAATGATCCTTTATACTTCAGATATATATGTTGATGATTTAACTTCCAATCTGGAGATTTGATTATGTACAAAATAGTTTGGAGAATGATGATGAACTTCTGCAGAAATATGGGGATTGATACTGAACTTCTGCAGATTCGTGGAGATTGATAAACAATTTGGAATGTTAGTTATTGAACTTTTGGGAGATTGATGATCAATCTGGAGGTTCATCTTGATCATTCTGGATGACTTCCTGATGTCTTGTACAAATCAAGATTGATTAATTATCTTGATAGTTAGGTTGGAGAAGGTTCAAACTTGTTTTAACTTGCTTGATTCATGACCTTTTATCTTAGTGATTCAAATGCCTTTTTTGACTAGAATGGATCCTACTTGTTCCTTGTCGAGTACTGATAACCTTAGCATGAAATTCAGAGGCAAAATTTTCTTTGAACTAATGTAGATTGATTGATCTTGAGGTTGTGATGATCATTCTTGATCTTGGAGTACATTCTCGGTTTTTATCCAAAATGTTCTTGTTTCTTTATATGTTCAGTTTTTATCTGATTTATTTGCTTTGCTTGATTCCTATCTTTGAATTAACTCACTCAAAAACACAGGTTAAATTAACGTAACATTTTAGAATAATAATTATCATTCTTAATTAACCTTTTTTTATTTTCATGAAAACTTTAATTTGAGAGTTTGTCTTAAAAATGTCCCCCTTTTTGATGATGACAAACATGTTAATTTAGATTTTAATTTTGAAGAGATTAAAAAATCACCCTCAATTGATGTAGTAAGTGATTTTGGTAGAAAATTTAAAACATGCATATAATTTCAACATAAGCTGTTTTTTCATTGATTCATTTGGGGATACAAAATATCAGTTTGTAGTAGCATATTCGAAAGATCCTAAATACAAAAAGGATTTCTGTAGACAAAATAAAAACTAACTTAATTCTAGCCCGTTGTCATACAAAAAGAAGGGAGCAAGAGCCTCTAAATTGCAAGTGTTGGTGAAGATCCTTTAGAAGAAGAGGATTTTGCAGGGTTAGGGACTTGCAGAAGAGTGGGAGCATGATGAAATGGGGGAGGAAGGAGTCCCAATTTGGGAGCCAATTGCGTAACAAAGTGGTCTCCTGTTCTTGCTGAAGCTGGCGTGCCATGATGGTCTGAAGAGCAGCCATGATATTCGAGTTGGAGGGTTCAACCATGCGAGGATGATTAGGAAGATAGTGGAAGGTTGAGAAGTGGCAGCAACAACCGTGGTTGAGGGAATGGGGAAAAGGAGACTGATGGAAGAGTGGCAAAAGAGGTTGCTACTCGGGCTAATGGATCAAACAATGTTGGTTGTCGTATGGATGGGCGAGCAGTGTTTCGAAAGATTAAAAATGGAAGAGCTGGTTTTTTGCAGGGAAAGGAAAAGTGGAGACATGGTACTGATATGATTGTTGGGCAATAATGTACCAAAGTCATGTGGTGGAGAGTGTAGGATTTGGGAGTAGGAGAGGAAGTCGGTGGATGATAGGGTTGATGGTTGAGGAAAAACGGAGAAAGTTTGAGGAATTGGAAATTCTTCTAGAGAACATTCTCGGTTTAGTGGAGAGCGTTCTTGGGTAGGTTCAGCCACTGCTTCTGTTGAGTTTTCAGGTGATTGTTGTGGTAAAACTGGGGTTGGTGTAGGAGCAGCTCTTCTCCTTGTTGAGGGTTTCCTTTTTAGGGATGCTGGAATGGAAAAAGTTGTGGGAGCAAGCTTTTCTGATGAAGTTTTCCTCATGTGGGAGAGGTTTTTGGTGGAAAAATTTTGAGATCTTGATGAGGGATTTTTCAGCTGTGAGCGGGATTTTAAAGTGGCTAAAGATTTTGGTTAAAATCACTCCATAAGGAACTGTAATTTTCTTATAATCTTTTGTGGTAGCGGAGATCATATGATGGATGATGATGTGAGGGAGGTTGAGTGGTTTGTAGTTGATGAGGTGGTAAATGATCAAAGCGTCATTATCAGAGACATACTCATGACTTCCATAGCGAGGAAGAATGGTATGTTGAAAGATAACGAGTAGACCCTTCCTAAAACAGATCGAAGAGCACTTCAGTCTAATTTAGGTTCATAGCCGAATACCATTTGCTGCCAAAGATGGCAGGACCTTCTGCTGGAAGTTTTAGGATGGAGGTTAGGATATTAGGTGTCAGCCTTATCTCAATCCCTTTAATGGTGGATACAATGAGAAATTTGTCTCGAAAGGTTATGGCTCGACAATAGAAAGCCCATACAACATCTGTATAAAAATACTCAGATGTTTGTAAAAATGAAGTGTAGCCCAAAGCATTAGTGTGATGTTGGACAACATTTCCATCCACGATGAGTTTGTCAAAGACAAAGTCTCTTCCAATTTCGATAAGGCGTTGAGCCCATTTGTCTTTGAAGATTTTGGAAACTTTGGAAGGAATGAAAAGGGGATTGGTAAGTTTTGATTTTTTAGATGGATGAGAAGGTTGTGGAGAAGATTCTGAGTTTGAGGAATAAGAACTTTATGGAGTGAGAGAACGTTTGGGTTTTGGTGAGGGAGAAGTTATATGAATTGGAGAAAGTTCTTGAAATGAAGAACGTTCTGGATTGGGTGAAGGGGAGGGTTGACGAACTGGAGAACATTCTTGAACTTGAGAACATTCTCGATTTGGATAATGAGAGGGTTCACGAACTAAAGAATGTTCTTGAACTGGAGAACGTTAAGGGTTTGGTGATGTAGGGGTTTTATGGGTTAGGAAACGTTGTGGAACAAGAGAACATTCTAGAGAGGGGGGTTCAGTATTTCTCAGGTTCTGTTTAGGGGCCTTTGATTTCCTTCTCTATGGATTTTTGAGATTATTCTTGGCTAGGAATTGGGCAATGGTGACAGTGGTTTTGATTTTCATGGAATGTGGTGTTAGTTTGGTGGATTCAGAAGAAGGGTGAGATGGTTTTTTGAAAGAGGAAAAAATTTCATTTATCAATCTCCTTTTTTGGTTTGGAGGAGTTGATTGAGAGGGCTCAGACAAAAATGAAGATTTGGATGGTGTGATGGGTTTTGTTGATTTTGTTGGGGTGATTTCTTTCTCTTTCGGAGTTGTGTGAGGAGGTGCGTCAGTTGATTCATCCATTTCAGAATCAAAGATGATGAAGATTGGTGGTTTGGTGTTTGAAACCTTTGAGGTTCCAATGTCTGCTTGTACACGCATATATCGTCTTTTTGCTGTTGTAGGGATTCGTAAATGTGGGGGTACTTCGATGAGATTTGGAGGAGGGCATGTATAGAGAGGTGGAAGGACGGTGGATATAGGATTTGGGTTAATGGGATTAGGGTTTGACAATGGTGAGATGAAGATGGGGAGTAGGGATATGTATTTTTGCATGCTAATGTTTTAGTGCGCGCCATTGTTGTGTTTTGGGAAGAATTTTTTGAGAAAGATAAGTTGAGGAGAAAGATGAAGGGTTTTGCTGTTTTTTCAGATGAAGAATGTGAAGTGGTTCAGTTGTCAATCAAAATTTTGATTTTGAAGAGAAAAACCAATGATTATTTGAACCTTTGGGGGCGGGAATGCCTTAAACAGCGTGTCGGTGCTTCTTTTGCAGACAAGGAGACAATTGCATTAAATGTCAAGATTTCCCTTGTGAGAGAAAGTGGTGACGTAGATGAGAATGTTGGTTGAAAAAACAGAGCCTGATGCCTGGGAAAACGAAGATTGATTATCGTTCTCCATTTTCTGCAGAAGCAGAATTTAATTATAATTCTCTGGGTTTTTCATAATTTTTAATTTTTCTTTGATCAAATTGAAACTATCCTCAACTAGAGGCTTTGTAAAGAAGTCAACAAGTTGATTTTGAGTATCAACAAAGATTAATTCAATATCTTTTTTTGTTGACACGATCACGAATAAAACGATTCTTTATTTCAATGTGTTTTGATCTAGAGTGTTGTATTGGATTTTTAGATAAATTGATTGGACTAGTATTATCACAGTAAATTGGAATGCTTGAGTAACTTACAGAGTTGTCTTCGAGTTGATTTTTAATCCAAAGAACTTGTGAGCAACAATTTGCTGCTGAGACATATTCAGCTTCAGTGGTTGATAAGGCTATTGTGTTTTGTTTTCTGCAAGAGCAGCTTATCAATGCTTCACCTTAGAACTGACATGTTCCACTTGTGCTTTTTCTTTCAATTTTATATTTAGCATAATCAGCGTCACAATAAGCTATAAGATCAAAATGAGAACCTTTTTCTACATCAAAGCCCAAGATTAGTGGTTCCTACAAGATATCTAAAAAATCGATTTACGGCTGTTAAATGAGTTTCCTTTGCTGCTAATTGAAATCTAGCACATAATCCTACTGCATATACTTTATCAGGCCTACTGGCAGTTAAATAAAGCAAAGAACCAATCATTCCTCTATATTCCTTTTCAGAAACAAATTTTCCAATGACGAGGATGGATGCATGGGAGTAGTCATAATTTTTTATTCATTCATTTTGTATTTGATCAACATATCTTTAATGTATTTTTCTTGACAAATAAAAATACCATTTTCATATTGTTTAATTTGTAATCCAAGAAAGTACCTTAATTGTCTCATCATGCTCATTTCAAATTCACTTTGCATGAGTTTTGAAAATCCTTCACACATTTTTTCATTTGTGGATCCAAAGATGATATCATCAACATATACTTGAACAATAAGTAAATCATTCTTCTCCGTTTTCTTAAATAATGTGGTGTCAATTTTTCCTCTTGAAAATCCATTTTTAATTAAAAATGAAGTTAACCTTTCATATCAAGCTCTTGGTGCTTGTTTCAATCCATATAGAGCTTTGGTAAGTTTGAAAACATGAATTGGTTTTGATTGATTCTCAAATCCAGGAGGTTGTTTTACATAAACTTGTCCGTTTAAAAAACCATTTAAAACTGCACTTTTAATATCCATTTGAAACAACTTATTACGCTTATGCGATGCATATGCAAGAAGTATATGAATAGCTTCTAACCTTGTAACCGGGGCAAAAGTTTTATCATAATCTATACCTTCTTGTTGATTATAGCCTTGAGCAACTAATCTTGCTTTGTTCCTTGTAACCTTACCTTCTTCATCTAGTTTATTTCTTAAGACCCATCGTGTACCAATGATTGTTTGATCTAGTGGATCATGTACCAAGGTCCATACTTCATTTTTCTCAAACTACAACAGTTATTCCTTCATGGCCTTAATCCAAGATTGATCAACTATAGCTTCTTTAATTGATTTTGGTACAATTTGAGATATCATTGCCATGTTGTTTTCATCATTCTTGAATGATTTTCGTGTTCGAATCCCATTAGATGTGTCTCCAATGATTTGTGTTTAAGGATGATCTTCAATTGTTCTCTAGCTTTTTGATGGAGAATGAAACGGAGATTGTTTATTAATCTATGTTTCCTGCAGGCTGTTCTGTTGTTGCAGACCAATTTGAATTTTTTCGTCCTCATCCTTTTTACTCATATCCAAAGCATCAAACTCATCAAATAATATATGCATACTAATTTCTACAACTTTAGTTCTTATATTAAACACTCTATAGCCTTTAAAAACAGTTGAATATCCTAGGAAGATTGCTTTGTCTGATTTTGCATCAAATTTTCCAATAACATCTTTCTTGTTCAAAATATAACAATAACATCCAAAAATGTGAAAATAAGAAATGTTTGGTTTTCTATTTTTCCAGATTTCATATGGGGTTTTGTTGATGATTTTTCTTATGGGTACTAGGTTTAACACTACAAGAAATCATGCATTTTGTGAGGGCCAAAAGCCCTCACAAAGGGGTATAATCAGCCACAAAGGTGGATTTTGTGAGGGCTTTTGGCAGCCACAAAGAAGCTGGTCACAAAATTTTGTGAGGGCTTTTGCAGCCACAAAGTGTTTGAAACAGGTTGGCATTTGTGAGAGCTTTTGCAGCCACAAAAGACAGGCATTTGTGAGGGCTTTTGCAGCCACAAAAGTCTGCCTTTGTGAGGGCATAGGCCGCCACAAAGGACAGGCTGATTTTAAAAAAATCAGCTTTCGTGAGGGCCCAGGCCGCCACAAAATCCCTCCTTTGTGAGGGATTAGGCCTCCACAAATGACCTCCAGAATAAAAAATAAACATTTTGTGAGGGCTTAGGCTGCCACAAAATATTACGTATATTAAAAAATTAATTTTTTTAAATTCAAAATTAATTATGTATTATAATTTTATATATAATAAATTAATATAAATATAAATTTAAAATTTAAATTTAAATTGTAATTAAATTAAAATTATAATTAAATTATAATTATAATTAAATTTAAAATATAATATCATTATAAAATAAATTTAATATATAATAAACTAATCTGAATATAATTAAAAATTAAAATTAAATTTAAAATAAAATATTTAAATTATAATTATAATTAAAGATTAATTTAAATTACAAATAAAAAAAATTAAAATTAAAATTAAATTAAAATTTAAATAAAATTAAAATTAAATATTAAAATTAAAATAAATATTATATATAAAAATATAATATTAATAATAATTAAATTAATTACCACAAAATCAAATAAAACATGCATTCCAAAATTAACAAATAATGTCTTACAAACCCAAAATTTATAAATAATGTCTTACAAACGCAAAATTAAACACACAATAATTAACTAAGACAACATAATTAATATGTGTTCATACAACCCAAAAATAAATTATGAAATTATTCAAATGACATCAATCCTCATAATAATTCCTCTGATCAGCTCCACTCGCACTATCATTATTTCCTGTCATGCCCGATGAAAGAAGTCCCTCAAAAGTATTATTAATTTGTGTTGGAGGAGACATCATGGTTTGAAATTGAATTTCATCTTCAATGGCACCACCACTAGTCGAATGAGGAGCCTTAGCTGGTTGAGGTTGATTTAAATCTGGTCTGATCAACCTAGTTGTTGGCATAGTTGGTCGGTATGCAGTTTGATGATCTGGTTGAGGTTGAGGAAGTTGATGTGAAGAGGACGGAACATACTGATAATTATGAAAATATTGTTGTTGCTGAAACATTGGCGGCTGCTGCTGTTGCTGGAAGGCAGAGTTCGGAGGATCCTGGTGTTGCTGTTGGAAAGTTGGAGGCGGTTGCTGCTGCTGGGAGTATTGAGAGTAATTTTGTTGCTGCTGGAATAATGGTTGTTGAGGCAAGTATTGAGGCTGAGGTGGGAACTTCTGATGAAACACAAGAGGAAATGAAAATTGTTGTTGTTGAAATTGCTGTTGCTGCTGAAACTGCTGCTGCTGCTCTTGAAACTTTTGTTTCCATTCCTCATTCAATTTATCAATTGCGGCTTGTATCAGTTGTTGTGTCTTTTCTTCTTGCTCACTTCCCCATTGCTTCTTTAACTGGTCAAGATCATTATCTATCGACGGACGATGAGATCGATCCATACTAGCATAAGAAGAAGACGTCTCAGTCTAAATATAGCCGGTTGAACCTTTCTTAAAGGTTGATGATAAACTACCGGCATCCAACACACGCCCTTTGTACTTGCCACCACTGATGTGCATAAAACTTGTGGTCTCATATTGTTTCCACTGCACTGGACTAGCTCGCTGAGCAGGAGGAAGAGTAGCTTGATGATCATCTCATTCTTTCATGATTTGTGGAAGTTGTTCCTATATTAAAAATAAAAAATAAAAAAATAAAATAGTTAATAATTAATATATAATAATTTATAGGTCTAATTAATATATAACAATTAATATATAATAATTACCTGAATATTTTTTGATAATTCATCAGTATACTCATTTGTTTCAGGATTAACATGAAGATAGCGATGTATCTCAGCCTGAGTGACCTCCCTTCCAAGTTGCTTTTCCTAAAATATTAAATTAATGTCAAGTTTATAAGTTGGTGAAATGTGATGATTAATTGAATATAAATTAATAGATATATATTATAAATAATAATAAATTACCATATAATATTTAATTTCTCCAGCAGACATGGAACCTCCCTTATGAGTACTGGTACCCCACTCAAATGCTCTATTAATCTTTGCTTTTTCTCTCTTCTGTTTGTAAGCATCTGTGTTCCATTTCCTCCACAAAGCAGTCCAAACATTTTCACCAATCCAATTAGGACGTTTTTCCTCGCCCTTATTACGTGCGTAAGCCAACATAGATGAGAGACGCTTTGAAAAGCGATGGTCAAATGAAGCCAAAACTGCGGCATCATGCTCTCTTTTCCAAGTGCATTTGGTCTGTTGTTTGTTGAAATTTAAAAAATATTAAAAATATAATTAGTAATTCAGTAAATTAATCAAATGTATAAATAAATAGTAATTAAATAAATTAATCTAATGACTTACTTTGAAACAATGTAAAAACTGATCAACTTCCCTAATTTGAGGTGTCTTATCCTCTTTTATCTCACCCCAAGACAACCATGGTTTTTTATATTTCTCTTGTATGACTTCAGCAATTGCCTTTGCAGATGATTTAAAAGGAAGATATCTTCAAAGTTTATATGCAAATTAAATATAAAAATAAATTAATAAAATTAATAATGTAATTACATTGCAATAATAATGAAATATTTAATCAATCATAGTTTACATACCCATCTCCTTCTGGAATGATGACAATGCGGTTGTAGCAATCAACACATCCGGGATCCATTATTTCGTCTAAGGTATAAGGCTCTACTGGGACCTCCGGATATAGAGGAATAGCTCCACCACTAGTACCAATGGACGGCATCGGCATGAGAGATGGGTCATTAACAACACGTTTAGCAACTTTTTTCTTACCACGTGATGTTTTGGATATTCCTCGTATTGCCGCCGTTCCTGTTCCTCCCGATCCATCCGAACCTCCTGATCCTCCTACTCCCGACACTGAAGCCATGTCTATATATATATATATCCATATCCATACATATATATAATATAATATATGTGTGTATACAATTAACATAAGATTAATTAATAATGAAATATACATAAATAAATTATAACACTGACATAAATAAAGAAATATATATAAAATATAAAAATATATATATAAGGTGTCGTTCATTTCAATTACAATATATAATATTATAGATATAGAAACACACATATATATATAATTAATTAATTGTCTTCGTCTTCGTCTTCGTCATCATCGTCGTCGTCATTTGATGAGTGAATTAAGTCATTGCCTTCATCATTCTCTAATTCATCTATTTCTTGTTCATCAACTTCTTCTCCAATGTGTGACTCATGACAAAGTTGACTAATAGTCTCATCTCCAATCACATGATCCAAATTTGACATTTCATCCATTTGAAATGCAACTTCTTCATTTTGACCTGCTTCAACTTCTTCGATTCCACTCGTTGGTCTTGTTTTGATTGCGGCACACCAACCTTGTTTGCTTCTGACAATTGATGGATAAGGAACATAATACACTTGTCTTACATTATGGGCCAGGGCAAATGGATTAAACCGTGGATATTTTTTGCTTATACGAATGTCTACAGTATTGGATATCAAATTTATTTTAGTTCCTCTGCTAGATGGATCAAACCACTTACAGTAAAACAACACCACTTTTTTCCGCATAATCTAGGAACGTGTAGTCAATTTCGTAAATATGCTCAATTATGCCATAGAAATCTTCTACTACACCACTATCAGAGACACTTTTCATACAAACTCCACTATTAATTGTTTCTTTTCCTTCAGTCCAAGATTCAGTGTGAAATTTGTATCCATTGACGTAATAGGTGTGCCATTCTTTGAAACTTCTACTCGGGCCCATAGATAAGTGCCTTAAGTGGATGTTGATAGGAGTTTGTTCTTTGAGATGCACTTGTTGTTGAAACCATAATGGGAAATTTGAATGTATATCATCAGATGATTGTCCCGTATTTAAAAATACCCTGATCGATGACCATATATATGGTGAATATCAATTTAATCATATAATTAAATATAATTAATATGAAGAGGAATTTGAAATGTACTCAATGTATGGTTTAACTTCAGTGCAGTTAATCAAAACGTGAACATGTGCCGCATTAAATACTTTGTCGCTTGGCCAGAAAATCGGAAAATCCCTACCAGCATGATGACCAGACAAGCAAAAAATTGATAAAGCATGTGGATGACGTATGACACTATCAGTAGTGTTTCTTCCGTTAATTGGTGACAACGTTTCGTTGTTGAAATAATGAGAACAAAAGTGTGTTGTTTCACGGTGAAGGTAAGATGAACAAATTGAGCCCTCAACTCTAGCTTTGTTTTTCACTGACCGTTTTGAATAACCCATGAACCTATAATATACAAAGAGATGTACAATAAGCTCCATGTATATATAAGTTGAAGTATATTGAAAATCAAGTATATGTATATATATATCACCTTTCAAATGGATACATCCATCTATACTGAACTGGTCCACCAAGCCTAGCTTCACTTGCAAGATGCACTGAGAGATGCTCCATGGAATCAAAAAACCCAGGAGGAAATACTTTCTCCAACTTACATAGAATGATCGGAATGTCATTTTCCATCTTGATGAGATCTTTATCATAGAGTGTTGAAGAACACAAATTCTTGAAATATTGACTCACTTCAATAAGTGGGTTCAATACATGTGTCGGTAAAGCACTAAAGGCAATAGGAAGTAAACACTCTAAAAATATATGACAATCATGACTTTTCATCCCATGCATCCTCCCATTTTCCACATCAGCACATCTTGCCAAATTAGAACAATAACCGTCAGGCGTCTTCAGCTCTTTGATCCAACGATAAACAGATTTGGCTTCATCAGTAGATAAAGTGTAATTCGCACGAGGTTTTAGGGTCTTGCCGTTTTGTTCCACCAACAACAAATCTGGTCGTCTGCAATATATACCTATGTCTTTTCTGGCTTTGTCATTATCTTTTGTTTTTCCTTTCACATTCATCACAGTATTAAATATGTTGTCAAAGAAATTTTTCTCAATATGCATTACATCGAGATTATGTCTCAAAAGATTATCTTTCCAATACGGTAGATCCCAAAAAATACATCTTTTTGTCCAATTGTGCCATTGTCCATAACCTTGTGGTTTACAGGCCACACCATTAACAACATGTACCTTTGGCATATCTTTTACTTTATTCCAAACTTGTTCTGATGTCAACTTAAGCGGTGGTCCTAGACTTTCTGCATAGCCCTTCATAAATGCAGCTTTGTTCCTTCTAAATGCATGATCAGCAGGTAAAAACCTACGATGCGAGTCAAACCACGATGCTTTCCCGCCAAATTTTAAAGTAAATGCTTTTGTATCTTCCATACAAATAGGACAAGCTAATTTACCATGGGTGCCCCATCCTGACAACATCCCATAAGCGGGGAAATCATTAATGGTCCACATCAATGCAGCTCTCATCATAAAATTTTCTCTCCGAGCAATATCATATGTCAAGACACCATTCCACAACCTCTTCAAATCGTCAATCAAAGGTTGTAAAAAAATATCAATACCAGTTGTAGGATTAGAAGGACCTGGTATCACAGCAGCTAAGAACATATAAGGTTTAGACATACACATATTAGGAGGAAGATTGTAAGGAGTAACAATAACCGGCCAACAAGAATAAGGAGTAGACGATGCTTGTATGTACGACGTAAATCCATCTGAGGATAATCCAAGTCTTACATTGCGTGGATCTGACGCAAAATCAGGATGCATTTGATCAAAGTGTTTCCATGCCTGACCATCAGACGGATGTCGCAACTCGCTTGAATTTCTTCTATTCTCATAATGCCACGTCATATTTCCTGCAGTTTGTATTGATGCAAACAATCTCTGCAATCTTGATACAATAGGTAGGTAAAACATTGCTTTCCTTGGAATTGATTTTCCCCTACTTACCCTAGAGTTATTCCTTTGGTGATACCTTGGTTGTTGACAAAATTTGCATTCAACTAAGTTAGCATCATTCATACCAAATTCATTGTCATAATACAACATGCAACCTTTAACACAACAATCAATCCTCTTGACACCTAATCCTAACTTTGACACTAACCGTTTCGCATCATAATAACTTTGCGGCAAACCATCTCTAACAGGTGTTGCATCTAGCATCATTTTAGTCATGAAATCCAAAGCTAAATCAGGAACATGAAATTGAGACTTTAGACCTAATAGTCTAATACACATTGATAACTTTGAGTTTGAAGAACCTTCAAACAACGGTTTATTTGTCTCTTTCAAAAGACCATAAAATCTCTGAGCTTCTTCATTGGGAAGTCCATCGGTATCGTCATATTGATCTTCATTGAATGACAAATTAACCCCAACAGCATCCGAGATCATATCATTCATCGCCTCAAAGTGTTGATAGTTATAATAATCTATACCTAACATGGTAGTACTACTTGAAGGACCTGTGTTATAATTCTCCATAGATGTACTAGTATTAGGCGCCGCTGGAGACTCTTCTCCATGATTAGTCCAAATCCAGTAGTTAGGCATAAATCCATCTGCATACAAATGCACTCTTATTTCATCTTCACTTTTAAACCGTCTACATCGACATAAACAACATGGACATCTCATTCCCCCTTCATCTTGGACAATTTGTTGCACTCTCGCAAAATTCAGAAAGTCTTCAACCTTGTTAGCAAAACGTTGTTTAAGACCCTTTCTTCCAGGAAAATTCCTATCGTACATCCAACTACGGTATAAATCCATATATATATATATATATATATATATATATATCTGTGTGTGTGTGTGTGTGTGTGTGTATATATATATGTATATGTTTATTCTAAAAATTAAATAAATATATAAATTATGTGCATATATATTTATATATATATCGATGTTTTATATATTAATTGCTTTATTTTTCAAAAGCATTATATATAAATTTTGACATATTTATATGTCAATTAGGGGAGCATGCATCTGCACACAATATAATATATTATTACCAATACAATAAATATATATAAACCGAAATAAAATTATATATATATATCAATACAATATAATATATTATTATCAATACAATACAATAATATATAATATATTATTATCAATATAATATATATATCAATACAATAAATTATATATATCAATACAATAAATATATATAAACCTATATAAAATTTTAAATGATGTTTTTTTAAAAATCAAGACTAATAATCAAGACTTATTTATAACAAAAAATAATAATATCATCAATTTTAATAATGTTTTTTTAAATAATAATTATATTAAAACTAATATATTTTAACCGTGGTTTGAAACTTTAATTTATCATATATTAATATGTAAACAACATCATTTCTATTTTTTTAAAAATAAATTTATAAAACTAATCTAAATATAAATATTACTAATCTATATTTTAAAAATAATATATATATTTACTAATCTAAATTTAAAATATATAAAATACTAACTTGATGCCGAGTAGCGTCTGACTTCAAGCTTTCACTCACGTACGATATGCTTGCAAGTCTTCGAAATAATTAACAAGCACTGTAAAAATAAAAATCAATAACATTAATTAGTTATTTCAAATTAAAAAATAAAATTATAAAACTACATATATAATATAATTTATACTTACCAAATTTAAATAAAGCTTAAGAGTAATTTTGTGTAGAGAGAAGGAGGAGAGAATAGTTAGAATGAGGTTTTAGAGAGAAGTTGGATGTGAAAAAATGAATTAGGAGGGGGAGAAATATATATAGTGATACCTTGAGCATTTGTGGGGGCCAAAGCAGCCACAATGCCAACGGATACATCACGTTTGTGGCGGCCTGGGCGGCCAGAAAAGCCAACGGCTATAATGCCAATTGTGGCGGCCTTTGCCGCCAGAAAGGCTAACGGTACTATCCATTTGTGACGGCCTGAGCGGCCAGAAATGCCAACTGTATTGGGCCTCCTTTGTGGCGGCCTTTGCAGCCACAAATGCCACCGGTCACGTCTGCCTTTGTGACGGATTTGGTCCTCACAAAATTGATTTTTTGTGGCTGTAAAAGCCCTCCCAAAATCCTTAAATATTTAACTGGATTTTGTGGCTGCCTAAGCCCTCACAAAATCACAATGTTGTGATTTTGTGAGGGCTTAGGCAGCCACAAAATCAAGTTAAATATTTAAAAATTTGTGAGGGCTTTTTCAGCCACAAATAAAGACCAATTTCAATTTTGGCATTTGTGAGGGCTTTTTCAGTCACTAATTTGTGAGGGTTTTATTCGGCCACAAAATATTTATAAAGTTGGCCACAAAATGGTGTTTTTCTTGTAGTGTTTAAAATGTAACAAGAAGTGTTAACAACTTCAACCTAGAAATATCTTTCAACATTTGATTCTTCCAAGATTGTTGTTGCCATTTCTTGTATGTTCTATTTTATCATTCAACAACTCCATTTTGTTGTTGAGTTCTTGCACATGATAGATTATGAGAATTGTCAAGTTCATCAAAAAAAGGTTTTAAAAGAGGCATTTATGAATTCTCCTCTATGATCACTTCTTACATAAATGAAGTTGGATTCTTTTTCATTTTATACCTTTTTGCAAAATATTTTAAATGCATGAAATGCATCATCTTTTTGTTTAAAAAATAATACCCAAGTGTATCTTGAGTAATCGTCAACAATAACGAAACCATATTTCATTCCTCCTAAACTTGTTGTTTTGATTGGCCCAAAGAGATCCGTGTGAAGGAATTCAAGAGTTATGTTTGTAGTTACAAAATCTTTTGAATGAAAACTGCTCTTGACTTGCTTTCCTTTTGCACATGCTTCACATATGTTATCTTTATCAAAATTGAGTCTCTAACAAGATCTAGTTTTGAGATTTTTGAAATTGTTTTCATACGTATATGTCCAGCCCTTTTATGCCATATTCATTTATCTTTATTGATTGACATAAAATAGGATTCATCAGGTAGTTCTTCAAGATATAGGACATATAAATTTTTCTTTCTATTTCAGAAAAAATAATTTCTCCAGTTTCAGTTTTTCTGATTTCACATACTCTTGGTTTGAAGATAACTTCAAAACCATTGTCACACAGCTGACTTATGCTTAGAAGATTGTGTTTAGAACAACCACTGTCCAAGAACCAATGCTTTCTCTTTACATTTGGAAATCCAACCTGCATAAGATGTTATCTCAACCTTAGTTACCCATTTTGTCTTAGGTCCTTGAGAGTTAGTTTTAGAATTTTCTTTCCTCTACAGATAGCACATTGATTTTTTTATGACCAGTTTTGAGACAATGTGAACATTTAATTGTTGTTCTTGGAATTGATTTTATAATCTGAGTTTTAAAAGGTTTTAATCTTGATTTTGAAGCTGTTCTAGATCGTTCTCCTTTTTCCAGATTTTCTAGAGAATGTTCAGCTTTTGTTTCAGAACATTCTCTATTTTGAAAACTTCCTGGAGAACGTTCTCGTTTTTGCAGATTTTTCAAAACTGGAGATCAAAGATTCCTACTTGAGATCTCATGATTTTTTGAAACGTTTCAATGGCTTTAATAAAATTTAACAAGTCAATTTTATGAAGTTCATTTTCAGTTTTATGGAGAACGTTCTCCATGTTCTTTGCAGAACGTTCTTGGCCCTTTTGACTATCAAAATTTTGTTGTTATGTTTCTTTTAGTTCTTGAATGATATTGTTGAGAACATTATTCCTAGCTTGAGTTTTTTCTGTTTCTTCTTTTTCTTTATGAAATTGTTCTTTTAAAGAACTACATTTTTGAATAAGAATGTTTGAATCATTTAACAAGTTATCAAATTATTTTCCCATTTGTTCACATAAATAACAAGGTTCATAATTTTTTACCTCATCTTCTTCTGTTTTTGCCATCAAGCATATGTTGGCTTCACCCCCTTCTTCTTTTTCTGATTCTTCTAAATCATCTCAAGTTGCCATCATTGATTTCTTTTTGAAAGGAAATCGTTTTGGTTGTTTTTTTGGTGAAGGGACATTTTGCTTTGTAATGTCCTAATTTATTACATAAAAAACATGTGACATGGCTCTTGTCCACTTCTATTTTGGGATTTTTGTTTTGAAATCCCTTTTTTATTTGATCTCTTCTTCTCATCATTCTATGTATCCTTCTGGTGAGAAGAGCAATTTCTTCATCCGCATCATCTTGTTCAATTTCTTCTGGTTCCTCCTATGTTTGTACTGTGATGCTTTCTTGAGATGCCTTTAGAGCTACTTTCTTTCCTTTCTTAACTAGTTTGTCTTCTTGCAGCAATACTTCATGTGCTCTTAAAGTTCCAATTAATTCTTCCAGGGAAGTGATTCAAGGTTCTTGGCCTGACTTATAGCTGTTACCATTGGTCTCCATATGATTGGAAGACACCTCATGATTTTTCTTACTCTCTCTTGTATTGAGTATGCTTTGCCAAGAAAACGCATTCATTCGCTATTGTCGTGAACCTTGAGTACATTTCATCAATTGTTTATCCTTTTTGCATTTCGAACAGTTCGAATTTCCTTATGCCAATGTCTATTCTTGTTTTTCTGACATGGCTTGTTCCTTCATGACGAGTTTGCAGTCTATCCCATACTTCTTTAGCAATTGTGCATTCATCGACTCTTTCACTTTCTTCCCTGCTCAAAGCACACAACAAGAATAATTGAAGTTTAGAGTTTAGGAGTACCTTAGTTTTATCATCAGTTGTCCAGTCTGCTTCTTTCTTCGCCGCAGAGGTTGATTCATTTTGATCAACTCTTGGTATGAAATCTCCATCTGTAATGGTGCGCCATATCCCTGTATCTTGAGATTTCAAAACCAGCTGCATCTTATTCTTCCATAAATAATAATCAAATCAATTAAAGTAAGATGGTTTATTTGAAGATCCTCCTTCAACAACGTATTTTACTTTCGACTTCTTTTCTTCTAGACCTTTTCTTTAGCACTTGTTAGGTTTTTTTAATAATCTTTCTAGAGACCGTGCTCTGATGCCAATTGAAGTAGAAATGTCGACTTACAAGGAAGGGGGGGTTTGAATTGTAAATGTTACTATTTAAAAATTCCTAAAAAATCTAAAGATTTAACTCAAGAATGATCTTGGTTAAGAAAACAGAAAACGGATAACGTTCTTGATTTTTACCTGAAAACGGAGAATTTTCTTGGTTAGCTTAACAAACATAAATTCATTTTATGTTTTAACTCAGTTAATTAATTAGGCTTAACAAATAAGGAGATAAGTGAAAGAATACCACACAAATATGTATCCTGGTTCACCCAACTTGAGCTACGTCCAGTCCTCACAATTGTGAGATTTTCCACAAGTGTTCAAAATAAAGAACCTTCTTGGGTTTATAGCACCTAGCTTAGATCAACCTTGATCAGTTATAAACTCTATTTCTTTCCACCCAAAAATAGATTTAATCACCTATCAACCTTGATATGATTTCTTACAATCTATTCAAACTATACTAAACTCTTATAGTTTTAGTTTTACAATAATGATGAGATTGTTTTGATTGAATCTGAGATTCGATTATTTACAAAGAATCCAGTATAATAATAACAGAGTATGATATATAATAAGAACTGAATCTTTCTTGAGAAAAAGAGAATTTCAAGTATATGAATGTGAATGATTTGTGAGACTTGATAGCACTTGAACTTTTGTTGTTTCCCTGAGCATTGGCCTTTCTTTTATAGGCGTTTTGGAGCATTTAATAATGGTCAACAAATCTGTTGGTAGTGTTCTGTCAGTTTTTACCAAAACACTTTATGAAATATGTTTGATTGGGTGTTTTCTTCGTTCTTGATTAGATTTTTCTTGTGTTTAATGATCATTTATACTTCAGATATATCTTTTGATGATTTAACTTCGATATGGAGATTTGATTATGTCCAAAATAGTTTGGAGAATGATGATGAACTTCTGCAGAAATATGGAGATTGATACTAAACTTCTGCAGAATCGTGGAGATTGATAATCAATCTGGATTGTCAGTTATTGAACTTTTTGGAGATTGATGATCAATCTAGAGGTTCCAAGCAAAACAAAATCAAGTTCCAAGCAAAACAAAATCAGAATCAAAGCAAAATAAAAACGGTACCGGAAAAGAGGGCAAACGGCGTTGATTTGAAGTGGCAGAGAGGGCGAACACGAACGACAGAGATGGCAGAGAGGGCGAACACGAACGGCGAACATGAACGGCGTTGAAGGGCGAACACGAACATTGAAGGGCGAACACGAACGTTGATGGGCGAACACGAACGTTGAAGGGCGAACGACAGAGAGGCAGAGAGGGCGAACGTTGAGAACATGAACGTTGAAGGGCGAACGGCAAACACGAACGTTTGAACTGCGTTGAAGGGCGAACGGCGTTGAACGGCGTTGAAGGGTTTGAACGGCGTTGAAGGGTTTGATTGCGAAGGGTTTGCGAAGGGTTTGAGAATGGTTTTGTTTGCTTACTGAACTTGTTGAAGGGTAATTGCTTACTGAACTCAAAATCGTTGAAGGGTTTTGTTTGTGAACGGCCTTAACTTTTTTTAAAAAAAAAAAACAAAGTAATATACAAAATTATATTTTCAATTTACCCACGGATATTACCTACGGATAATCAGTGTTAATAAAAAATACGATTAAATTTTGGCAACTTCAAGTTGAGTTTCTTTTGTTTTTTAATGTTACCCACGAAGTTTTTTTATTTTACCTACGGACAAACCGTGGAAACCAATTAAAAAAAAAATTAAATTACTTAATAACAAATTTACTCACGGTTTTTCTATAGATATTATATAATTTATCCACTAACTGACATCCGTGGGTAATTTTCCGTAGGTATATGACTCTTTTTTTGTAGTGATTACAGTTATCAATCTTTTAATTAGAGTATGCTTGAAACGTTTCACACACACACACACACACACACACACTTTTTGATCAATTAGCTCTATACGAGTCCGTCTTTAGTTGAAAAGTCACAAATTATATACATGTCAAATTGTCAATGTCTCAATACTACTGAACTATTGTTTAGTTTAAAAGGATTGCATGTAAGAAATGAACCCAAAAATTGTCAATGTCTCAATGCCACTGAACTCTTATTTGATACTTACAAGCATGGTGTTGTATAGTATTTCGTAGCTCTTTTCTTTTGATAAGTTTAGGTCCTAGCTTATTTGGCTTATTGAATATGAACTCTAAAAATGCATATTAAAACTAATAATGAAAAGATGTATATATGAATGTATAAGTCTATATGTATATATGAATGTATGACTCTATATTGAATATGAACTCTATATGAATGATTTGAGAAGTAGAACAATGAGGGAAAAATGAAAGATAAACTTTGAATAACGGTAGATAAATAATGCATGAAAGAGCTAATTCGTTTGAGTTATGATGTGGTTTAGTTTTATTTAAAATGTTTATTTTTCTATTTTGATGTTACCCACGGAAATGCCATCGGTAAGGTTTATTCATGCCATTTTCGTGGATAATTGTTTTCTTTCAAACTTGACATTACCCACAGAACTATCATCTGTAAAATTACCCACAGAGAAGCCGTGATCAAGTTTATCTACGGATACGTAGTAAATATACATTATTCAAGGCTTTTCCGTTGGTAAAAAAATTCCTACGAGCCAATTATCTACGAACTCGTGTCCGTAGGTAATCCGTAGATAATTTTACGTTACCTAAGAAATGTTCGTGGGTGAAGTCAAATTTTACTGTAGGTAATGACAACTTTTCTTGTAGTGAAATAAATAGCACGATACAAATTCTAAATTAAAACATTGGCCTCTTTGTCTTAAACCAGCTGTTTCTTGAAACCAAATTCCATTTATGTTGTTTCCGCTAACATCATAGATCATATAAGCTTGTTTGCTTATTATAACACCCCAATTTTTAACAGCGCGAGTGTATGTTTTTTTTTTTCAAAACAAATTCATAAAAGCAAATAAATAAAGAAGGAAATACTTTTGGATAAATATTTAAGTCGTAACACCACAACGACAAAAGTCAACAACATATACAAGCAGTGGTATAGTTTTTGAAATAAAAATCCGAAGCATTCAAACATCAAAATACATCGGGGATATGAGGCCTATCAGACATAGCTCATACCCCTGGGGTATTCTCGACAGACACCTGTACAAAAGCACTGCCCCAAGAATTTTAACTCCTCACATCACATCAAAGAGTGATACATGGAACCCATCAAAATAAAATGTCAAGGTGACAATATTGGTATAGGTACAGTCTTCTAAATTAAAATAAACACAACCCAAATAAGAAAGACATCTAGTCCCTATACGTCAACCTAATCTAATCATTCTACAAAAAACTATACATCCCGGGTGATCTTCACGCGCTCCGCAAGAATCTCCTGACACAACTCTAGTCAGGTGTGTCCAACTACATTCCCATCCACAAGGTACTAACCGGTGGGAATATCGTGGTTCTCATTTGAGGGCAAAACCCAGATTTCTACAATAGTTGTAAAGGTCACCAACCGAAATTAACAATTTACACATAACATTTATGTTTTAAATGCACGAAATAACCTTTCAACTTAGCATGCACCTTAAAAGGGTTTCCATATGCCAAACATGCATAGACAAAGTTGAAAAATAAAGTTTTAAACAAAATTGCACTGTTGTATTCAAATACAACATCTTTGTATTCGAATACAAGGTTGTTTCATAAGTCAGCAGCAAAAACAACATGTTTGTATTCGAATACAGCCTTTTGTATTCGACTACACATAAGTTAGTAGCTAAAACAAGATGTCTGTATTCGAATACAACCTCCTGAATTTGACTACACATAAGTCAGTAGCTAAAACAGGATGTCTGTATTCAAATACAACCTTCTGTATTCGAATACGACCTTTTGTATTCGAATACACATCAGAAAATAGCAAAAAAACAGCAAAATTCAGCTTTTAAAAGGGTTTCGAAATCAATCAACACTTACACACAAATCCGAACAATCACACTTAACAATTATAGCACAATCACCATTACAACTTGAGTTTCAAAAAGGTTTTACAATCAATCACACTTACACACAAATCCAAAACATTCACACTTAGCAATTATAGCACAATCACCATGACAACTTGAGTTTCGAAAATGTTTTACCATCAATCACACTTACACACAAATCCAAAACATTCACACTTAGCAATTATAGCACAATCACCATGAAAACTTGAGTTCAAACACTCACTCATAATCTTGAATCAAACATGACTCGCGTGCCAAGCACCCTAATGCCATGTGTATATGTCAAAATGCATGAATTCTGGAATTCCAAACCAAAACCCTCCTCGAAGGGGCGTAAATCATAATTGTACCGCCTATCACTGGTCTTGTACTAATTACCAAGGTGCCACCTGTAGCACCCCGATTTTTAACAGCGCGAGTGTATTTTTTTTTTCAAAACAAATTTATAATAACAAAGAAATAAATAAGGAAATACTTTTGGATAAATATTTAAGTCGTAACACAACGACAAATAAGTCAACAAAATTCACAAGCAGCGGAGTAGTTTATGAAATATGAGTCCAAAGTATTTACACAACAGCCAGTGATACATGGAATCCATAAACATAAGATGTCGTGCTGACAATATTAGTAAAGATGCAATCTTCCAATTTAAAATAAACGCAATCCAAAATAAAGACATTTGTTCCCTCTATGTCAACCTAATCTGATCATTCTACCAAAAAACTATACACCCTGAGTGATCTCCACGCGCCCCGTAAGATCCTCCTAAAATAGCTCCAGTCAGGCGTTCCTGTCTACATTCCCATCCACAGGGTACGAACCGGTAGGATTGTCCTGACACTCATCTGAGGGCAAAGCCCAGATTTCCACAATAGTTGTAAAGGGTCACCAACCGAAATTAACAGTTAACACATAACATTTAAGTTTTTGAATGCACAAAATAACCTTTCCACTAAGCATGCACCTTAAAAGGATTTTCCATATGCTAAAAGTTCATATAATACTTGCCAAATGAAAATGAAGTCAAAATAAGTCTTAAATCAATCAAGTAATAAACAACTGGCCAATCCATTCATGAACCAATTGAGCCATCGATCATCTAAATCAAAATAAGAATTTCCACTAAGCCAATCGATCGGGAAATCGATTTGGATGAAGGGTTTTAGTGAAAACTGAACACTGGGCTTAAATCCATCGATTGGGAAATCGATTGAATGAATAACTGAGCCCATGTCTTAAAGCCAATCGATTGGGAAATCGATTTCCTAAGGATTTTTCGTGAAAACTGTACTCTGGGCTTAATTCAATCGATTGGGAAATCGATTGAATGAATAACTGAGCCCCTGTATTAAAGCCAATCGATTTCCAAATCGATTTTGTCAAAATGGCTGAGCTCCTGTAATGTCCAAATCGATAGGCAAATCGATTTTGTTAAAATGGCTGAGCTCCTGTAATGAAGCCAATCTTAATCATTCTGAATTTCAAAATTCCAAGCAAGAACCGCCTCAATCTTAGCCGGATGTACAATGATTCCTTCCTTGGTTATCACATGTCCTAAGAAATTCACTTTTTCTAGCCAAAATTCACACTTTGACAGATTGACATACAATTGCTTCTCGCGTAAAATCACAAGAACTTGACGTAAATGCTCTCCATGCTCTTCTTCAGTTCTCGAATAAATTAATATATCATCAATGAACACCACAACAAACTTGTTAAGGAATGGATTAAAGATTCTGTTCATGTAGTCCATGAAAATTGCTGGTGCATTGGTAACCCCAAACGGCATAATGAGATATTCATAATGTCCGTAACGGGTTCTGAAAGCAATTTTCTGAATATCTCCTTCCCTTACTCGAATCTGATGGTAACCCGACTTCAAGTCAATCTTCGAAAATATCGCGGCCCCTCTCAGTTGATCCATTAAATCATCGATGCGTGGCAAAAGATAACGATTCTTAATAGTTGCCTTATTAAGCTGTCTATAATCCACACATAAGCGCGAGCTTCCGTCCTTCTTCTTATCTAGCAAAACTGGAGCTCCCCATGGTGATACACTTGGTCTAATAAATTTCTTCTCCAACAAGTCTTCAATTTGGCTTTTGAGCTCATTTAATTCCAATGGCGACATTCGATACGGTGCCATTGAAATAGGTCTGATTCCTGGGTGCAAATCAATGAAAAATTCCACTTCTCTTACCGGTGGCAATCCTGGAATTTCCGTTGGAAATACGTCCCGGTACTCATTGACGA
>NC_021160.2:26376039-26376774 GCF_000331145.2 Cicer arietinum | reverse complement strand
CGCCATTCGATCGTCCCTATTAGCATTGGCTCTTGGAACGTCATTCCTTCTTGGCGGCATGGTTTTCCTATAAAACCATCATCAAGTAGAGTCTTAACACTACTTCAAATAATTTCAAAATTAGCTTCCGACCACATCAACACATAATAATTATTGCGGACCTGACAACTCAACCCACCTAAACCGACACATGATCAAATAACAACTCCCAACTTACAGGTTGACCTACAATCTATAACCAAAGGCTCCACAACCCCCAAAGAAAACCAAACCAAAGCTCTGATACCACAATGTAACACCCCGATTTTTAACAACGCGAGTGTATTTTTTCTTTTCAAAACAAATTCATAATAACAAAGAAATAAATAAGGAAATACTTTTGGATAAATATTTAAGTCGTAACATAACGACAAATAAGTCAACAAAATTCACAAGCAGTGGAGTAGTTTATGAAATATGAGTCCAAAGTATTTACACAACAGCAGTGATACATGGAATCCATTAACATAAGATGTCGTGCTGACAATATTAGTAAAGATACAATCTTCCAACTTAAAATAAACGCAATCCAAAATAAAGACATATGTTCCCTCTATGTCAACCTAATTTGATCATTCTACCAAAAAACTATACACCCTGAGTGATCTCCACGCGCCCCGTAAGATCCTCCTAACATAGCTCCAGTCAGGCGTTCCCGTCTACATTCCCATCCACAGGGTACGAACCGGTAGGATT
>NC_021160.2:26355963-26375597 GCF_000331145.2 Cicer arietinum | reverse complement strand
AATAAACAACTGGCCAATCCATTGATGAACCAATTGAACAATCGATCATCTAACTCAAAATAAGAATTTCCACTGAGCCAATCGATTGGGAAATCGATTTCCTGAGGGTTTTTCGTGAAAACTGTACTCTGGGCTTAATTCAATCGATTGGGAAATCGATTGAATGAATAACTGAGCCCCTGTATTAAAGCCAATCGATTTCCAAATCGATTTTGTCAAAATGGCTGAGCTCCTGTAATGGCCAAATCGATTGGAAAATCGATTTTGTCAAAATGGCTGAGCTCTTGTAATGAAGCCAATCGATTGCCAAATCGATTTTTGAGGAATAGCTTTTAAAAGAATCGATTTGGGAATTGATTTCCCTGCATGTTTTTTTTAAAACTACTTAAACTAACTCAATCACATTCACACACAACTCCAAAACATAACACTTAGCAATTACCACACAGTTTTACAATCAATTTCACTTACACACAATTTGTTCCAAAACATAGACACTTAGTACAATTATCACAAACACAATCACATCTAAAGTTCAAACACTCAATCATACACTTGAATCAAACACGACTCGTGTGTCAAGCATCCTAATGCAATGCGTATATGCCAAAATGCATGGACTCAGAATTCCAAACCAAAACCCTCCTCGAAGGGCCGTAAATCATAATTGTACCGCCTATCGCAGGCCAAAGTACCAATTACCGAGGTGCCACCTATCACGGGTCTGCACGATTTATTAAAACGCGTTAACCATAAACGTACTGCCTATCACGGGTCCGTATCGTTTACCGAGGTGCCACCTATCACGGGTCTGCACGGTTTACAAAAACGTAAATCATAAATGTACCGCCTATCACAGGCCAAAGTACTATTTACCAATGTGCCACCTATCACGGGTCTGCACAATTTACAAAAAAGCGTAAACCATAAACGTACTGCCTATCACGGGCCCGTACCGTTTACCGAGGTGCCACCTATCACGGGTCTGCACGGTTTACAAAAACGTAAATCATAAATGTACCGCCTATCACAGGCCAAAGTACTATTTATCAAGGTGCCACCTATCATGGGTCTGCACGATTTACAAAAAGAATGAAAATGCATGAGCATATACTGACTCCATCCACGACAATCGTTAAGCAAATGCAGATATTAAAAGATTCCCCATTTTTAATACTCATTTAACTTAAACGATTTTCACAACAAATATTAAGTAAACAAGACATTAAGAGATTCTCCATTCTTAATACTCATTTAACTTAAATGATTTTCAAAACAAACATTAAGTAAACAAGACATTAAGAGATTCCCCATTCTTAATACTCGTTTAACTCTAATGGTTTTCAAATTCTACACAAAACAAACTCAAACATATTATCAAATTCAATCCACGATTCACACCAAAACACATCAATTCATTTTTCCATAAAATCCAACCATACACATATCAAATTTCATAAGCATGAATTATAAACACGTCAAACTTCATTTACTCAAATTCATACACCAATGGGTTAAATTCATTTTCCGCGAAACATTCATCAATATCACCAAAACCTAACTCTAAGATTTTACCCATAAAGCCTTAAATTCATTTTCCCCAAATCAACACTTTAACCCTAACAAAATTCTTTTCCACACAACCACAGATAAGTCCCTAAATGCAAACTAGAAGTTTGGAAGGAGCCCTTACCTTCACGTTAGCTTTAACGTGCGATTACGGTACCGCGAGTAAATCCGGTAAAATCTCCGCTCGCAACGTCGCTTCCAAAGTTGGTTCCCTAGCACCGTAGCATGGTAGTGAACAACTTTCCCTTCTATCTATTTGCGAAACGAAGCTTAGATCTAGATTAATTGAGGAGGTTTGTGTTTGACGGTTTTGAAATCCCTAACACCGTTTTTCTTCGTTTTCGAAACAACGAGGAAGTATGAAGCTGAGAAATCCTTGCTTTCTTACCCACTAAGCCTTGGGTTTCTATTCTTGAACAAAAGGAAGAAACGAAAATGAAAATGGAAGAAGGAGGAAGAAGGGTCACGCGAGGCAGAGGAAGAAGATGGATTTTGTTTTCTTTCTTTCTTTCCCTTTTCCTTTCTTTCTTTTCCTTCCTTTCTATTTCTTTTCTTTCTATTTCCTTCTCTTTTCCCTCCACACAAACATTTGTATATATATATGTATTTATATATATTAATTACTTTTAACAAATATCTCCAAATATCTAGATATTTATTAAAATTACCATTTCACCCAATAAGGCATTAAATTCTTCGTAAAGGATTCACCGTGCTTAATTTAATTTATTTATCGACGAGTAATTTTAATCGGGCATCAAATATCTTTTTGGTCATATAAACTCCAAAATATTAATAACTTTGGCTAAAAAGCCTCCGAATTCAATACCAAAATACACTAAAATATACTTTAAAATTATGGGTCTTACACCACCCATCACAGGCCCACACAATTTACTAAAGTGTCGCCTATCACAGACCTTACACTATTTTCTGGAGTGCAATCGCTCACAGATCAACACAACTAGAGTGCAATCTCTCACAGATAAGCACGACGCGATAATCCCCGCAAGGATAAGATAAACCTACTAATCACATGACATCATCTTGTGGTCCATCACGGTCACCACTATCACCATGTCCCCATCACGGTCACCATGTACTATGAAATGCATGAACATAATTTGACTCTATCCACAACAATCATTAATATGAAATGCATGAGCATACTCATTTAACACTAATGATTTTCAAAGTCCACACAAAGCATACTCAAACATTTATTTTTCCACCACACACATCAAATTTAATCCACAATTTACCGAGGTGCCACCTATCACGGGTCATCACGATTTACTAAAAAGCCTAAATCGTAAACGTACCACCTATTACGGGTCAGTACTGTTTACCGAGGTGCCACCTATCACGGGTCAGTACGATTTACTAAAAGAAAAAGCGTAAATCGTAAACGTACCGCCTATCACAGGCCAAAGTACTATTTACCGAGGTGCCACCTATCACGGGTCAATACTGTTTATCGAGGTGCCACCTATCACGGGTCAGCACGATTTGAATTAAATTTTATTCTCAATTTACAAATATTACTTTTTTAAGAATCTTAGCATCGTTCCTTGGTCTATTAGAACAAGTGGTATAATTACATTAAGAAGATTAAAATGATAAATTTATTGTCTCTCATGTTTTTAGAGAAGATAATCAATGTGCTGACAAAATTGTTAATTTGGAGCTTGACATTGCTAACGGTCAATGATGAGATCATTTTCCTCCTAATATTTCAGATGTTCTCCATAGAAACAAGATTGGTCTCAATTAATATATATTTTGCTTATTTATGAAGTTGTTTATTGTACTTTTTTTTCTTCACCATGATTTTATTACTCTAGATTTTTCTAGTAAATTTTTAATGGGGCGTGAGTTTGTATATCTTAGGATTGTTTCTTGTGTTTGGTATAGTCCTCGAACATGTTGTATTCTTTTTCTTAATAATATTTTATAGAGCGATAAGTGATTGACTAAACGATGCTAATATAATTAGAATGTAAAGCTAAATGATGTGAAGCCTTTGAACTTTATTTTTGTTTAAAAAAAGTCAAGTACTTATATATAGCATACCTTAATATGCAAATTTATAAAATTTATTCAAAAAAAATTAATATATCTATTTATGGAGAGTAAACTATATATCTTCAAAATTTATTGCAAAATTTAAAATAATTCATAATTTAGATATTTTTAAAAATTAGAAAATGATTAGGTGCCTAAGAGTGCCAGTATAGTTGAGATGTTCAGATAGCCCCATAATTGAATGCCAACATAGAAAATTTATAGTGTTACTTTCACCATAATCTTCGAATCCTTATATGCTTTTTCAGTTAACCATTACATCATGTTCGTTTATAACAAACTCAACTCGTTTCCAATTTCCTGAATATGGATGTAGGAAAACAATGCGTACATTCATCTCTAACACTGATGAAAACTCTAAACATAGATTTTGGAGATGTTCTCATTGAGATATGTGAGTAATTTTTATGTTTCTTTTTTGTAGATATAGTTTACATTTACTAAGTTTAATGTTTAATATTTTGTTTTTGTTTGTAGATCCCTTATAGTTGTCAATTTTTGTTGGTAATGCGATGATGGTAATATGATGGTGATGATCTGGTATTGTTGATGCGATGATAGAGAAATGAAGAGAGAACTCTAATCCCCAAACTTATTTTTGATTTTGAATGTAATGACTAAAACATAATAGCTTCACCTTTCCTTCATTTCTTTTTTCCATTTTTTTATTCAATTTAATTTAATTTTTCATGTAAATATTGTTGTAACAGCAACTAACGACAAAATGATTTTAAAACTAACTTGAAATTACAAGGTTTAAATTAAAAAAAAAGATTACCGGGATAAAAATAAAAAAGTATAAATTAATCAAATATTTAAACCTTTATTTTTTTTTTTGTAAGTTATTTTGAAATTCGAAATTTAAATTATGGTTGAAGGTAGGAGTAGTACGACCAATTCAATAAATTTTTGTACAGATTCTTTTGAGAGACACTGTCGGTTAAATTTATATACATATATGGTTAACAGAATAAATTGTTAAAAGATTTAGAAATAAATTTATATTATCAAATATAGATAATATTATCATTATTGTATCAGGATATTTAAATTTTTATGAATCATATACTTTTTTTAATTTTGTGTTACATAAGCAACTCAATTCATAGGGAGTAAGGGGAGAGAAAATTGTGCAACTGTTATTGGAACTGAGACGGTGGGGCCCAAGACACTACCTTATAAGATCTCCAAAACCCTCGACGCTCCCTAATCAATTAACAAACCTCGCTGTTGTGTGTTCTCTCTCTGGCACGGATTTGGTGACAATTCAGTACCTTCTCTTTTAGAATAAAGGTTTTCTTTTATTTAATCTCGTAATTTTTATATATTCTTTCTTCCCCACTGTATGTATTGTAATTATGTCTAAACGCTAGCTCCTTTACACCGGATATGATATATGGGCTTAATTGAGTACACTCTAACGATGAACATATGTTTTTGGTATGTGTATGTATGTCTTTTGAGATCATTGTAACATGGATAGTTCTTGTATATCTCGAGAATTTTATAGTCTTCTATTATAATAACATGTTCATCATAGGCTTTGTTTTGGTTATCCCTCCTAATCTCTTCGGTTAATTCTTTAGGAATTTTGGAGGATATACGATCTACTCGGGCAATTTGGAAATTCTAGAATGGTTACACTTTTCCGAATAGGTTTTCAGATGTATTTGAGAATTTTTTTTTTTTATCACATTAGTGTATATCTTCATCGATATGGTTTTTTAGATAAAGGCATTACACAGTCCTTCTATCAGTAATATTTCGACCCTAGTCATCGTCATTTTAGGAATAGCAGTTACTATTCCCTCTTTATTTATGCCGATTTATTTTTGTTATAACTAGAAAACTTTTTTTGGTTTGGTTTTGAGTAACCCTCTTAATAATATATTTACTATTGTCAATATTTGAGTAAAGGGGTGTGTCTAATATGTACTTCTCAAAAATTGTTCTTTTCATTATTTTTTTTCAAATTAAAAAACTGTTTTTTGAAAAGCTAATCTAACAAACCTCAAATATTCGCTACAAGACAGCCGAAAATAGTTTCGATTGTTCGTGTTGCAAATTCTTCTTTAAGACTGTAAACAATATTATTATTTGCAGTATCCGTCTTCACGTGCAAAGTGCAACCGAAAAAGAAAAAGAGAGCTTCAATACATGGCATCGACGCCAACATATCACAGAAATGAAGAGACTGAATTTTTAATACAAAATGAAGGAACAATTGCATCTAGACTGAGATCCAGTTTCAAAGTTGAAGATGTCAAGACATACCAAACTACACGAGAAATTGAAGGTAATCCCCAATTTTTTAGTAGAGTTAAAAACTTTTTTAATTGAAAAATATTTAAAATACTAATATATATATATATATATATATATATGTATACATATACATATACATTGAAAATCAATTTCTAACTAACTTAACATAAATTAAGGTTTGTCTACCTGAATCTCTAAAAAACTGTTCAAAAGTAAACCTTTACCATTATTAGTAAAAACTGAATTTACAATAATAAAATAAAAAATAATAATATTTTATTAAAATTTATGAAAATATATTAGTGCAGTTCACCGATTTGGAGAAATAATATCTTAGAGATAACTATCATAATTAACTCTCAACTAACATTACAAACTATACCTCTAATAATCCCTTCGAACCAAGTTTAATAAAATCTTGTACTTGCTAAAAAAAAGACAACCCCATATAAATAATGGTATATAACTCAACAACAAATTATTGACAAAAAAAAAATATAACTTAAAAAGCTAAACAGTTATTGAGTTAATCTTAAAGGAAAAAAATCATATTTTTTTTATAAAAAGATGTGTAAATGTTTTGTAGATAGTACAACTCATATGATAAAATAAAATAATTCTAGGACACTATAAATAATAATCTAATCTCTTACTAATCACGTCAAAAAAAAAAAATGAAATAATCTCCCACTAAATATGGTAAAATATTAGAGTTGCTGTGCCCTCAACGTAATTATTTTGCTTTGCTTTCGTTAGGTAAGCCAAGTCGATTATCAAAGCATAAGAAAGAAAAAGGCATTAGTAATTCTTTGACTGAGAAGATGGGCGAACTCCCAACTGAAATGGTTAGCAAGAAGAGTAGTGATTCTACACCTAAGATTAAGAGGGTCGAAGAACTCAAAGATTTAGCATCTTCAAAGAATGAGGTGGTTATTAAGGGCAAGGTTTCTCAACTCAATTCAAAGAAACAGGCAGAACTTGGGAAAATAGAGAGTTCTGTGGTCAAAACCGATGGATCCTTTCCTTATAATGATGAGAAGGGAAAGGAGATAGAGAAAGCTAAACTTTCAGAGAAACATGATAATAAGAAATCAATAAATGAACGCCCCGTATTCTATATTCGATGGAAAGGTACGTCACAATCTTTTATCAACGAGGCATTTATATATATATTTGACTTTTTTATAATCATAAAAAACTCATTCACTTTTTATTTAAGATGGGAGCAAATCACTCACTTTATTGAGATAAAATCCTCTTTATTTTTTTTCTCTATTGATCTTCTTCATTATTATAGTTTAGAACGATTTTTTTTAATTGAATAAAAATATTTGGATTATTAAATATCGCATTATCATGTTTTATATTCCAAAACTTTGATAATGAAATAAAAGAGAAAACAATAAATCGAGGGGATTTCAACCCTACTTTATTTATATTATACATAGATATTGGTTTCTTTTTTTCTATATTTGTGATCTATTTAGATAGATACAAATTAATTAAATAAATTAATTATAGTGAAACTCACTTTGTGGTGGGATTTACTAACTATTTTTTTTTTTTTGTATTTGTCTCTTTTTAAATGGTCAATAAATAGAATAAACAGAGAGGAAAAGAATTAATGGTGAATAAAGAGAATAAAGAGAGAGGAAAAAAATAAATGGTTAATTATTAATAAAGAGAATAAAGAGAGATCGAGGAAAAAAAAAGAGATTTCTATCTCGCATTAGACACCTCACGTATCAATATGTTTTGTTTTCTCAACAACATTCCCCCCTTATCGATTATTATTATTGAATAACGTCTATTATTATTATTGAATAACAGCCCCATTGAATTTGTCAACAAAAAATAACAAATTAGAGATGGATACAAGAAATGCATCATTGCAAACAATAAGTTTATTAAAATAACAATAATACAAAAAATATTATATTTATTATATCTATTGGAATGAGACAAATCTAAATTTCATTTTAATTGTGTATTCAGATAACTTTAAAGTCTTTCTTATTTTAAATAAGAACATCATCTCATCACTTTAAAATTATTTTTAATTTATAAATTTTAATATAAAATATTTAGATCCTCTGAATTATATATATTGTTATTATTATTTTTTCCTACAATATCGTAATTAATTAAATAAATTAGCCAAGCAACTATTAGTTTTTTACAAAAAAATAATCACTTTTTTAAAAATATATATTAAATTAACCTACTTTTAGACGTTAGAGAAAAAGTATTAAGAAAATACGGACTATGTCAATTAACTGATCACATTAAAAAATATTATCTAAATATTACGGGTAACTCTAATCAATCTATACAATTTTTGCATTGTTTTTTTTTATATATATTTTTTATTAAATTATATTATTATATTATTTTTTTCATGTAATCTTCGTAAAAGGCGACTTCCTTTAGGGTTTTTTATTCAATAACCCTAATTTGAAAAAAATATTACCAAACTACTCTGTGTTGAAAATTATAGGTTAAATAGAATCCGCGGTTCCTTAACTTAATTTCAGTTAACGTTTTAGTTATTTATCTTTTTTCTTTTCTTCTCGACTTGGTCCTTTATTTTAATTTTAAGTGACAATTTAATATATTATTTTTTAAAATATCAACAAAGTTATTCTTTTTTTTTTACAAAAATTCAACAAAATTTTCAAACAAAACCCGTAAAATTGATAATCATCTTCAATATAATGCAAATTTCATAAAATGCATAGCTCAAATAAACTCACATTTTTATCTTCAACAACATCAAATTCATCAAATAAAGAATAAAAATATGAGTTTATTTACATATTGAAGTTATGAATTTGATGAAATTTGCATTGTATTGAAGATGATAATAAATGTTATGAATTTTGTTTGAAAATTTTGATGGATTTTTGAATTTTTGTAAAAAAAAAAGGATAACATTATTGATATTTTAAATATAAAAGATCAAATTGTCACTTAAAATTAAAATAAATGATCAAATCAGAAAAAAAAAAAAAAAAGATAAATGACTAAAACGTTAGCAAATATTAAGTTAAGAGACCGCATGTGCTATTTAGTCAAAATTATATTTACCAAGATACCCATTTTCTTATTTAGTTACAAGTCTGCTTTGTAAATAGTGACTTGCCCAAGTTTGCTTAGACGACTTCTTTAATAGATTCTTTTTTTTTTTTTTTTAAATAAAGAAGTCATCTTTTGAAAGAGGGACTTCTTACATCAATTTTTTTTTTAAGTTAATGAACAATATATACATATATATATTTAGTTATCTTAAGAAAAATTGAATATAAAAAGTCTTTTTTTAAAAGGTAACTTCTTTAATTAAAAAATAAATAAAACAATACCTTTAGAACGTCACTTTAGCAAATTTGAGTTAGTTTGATAATTTTTTTATAAATTAGAACTGTTAGAAAAAAAACAACTCTTTTAAATATAGTCTCCCTTGTAAATTAATGACGACTTATCTGATTATTTAAAAATAAGGTAACGTGATATATATTTTTTTGAATGGAGTATATTGATAAAATAATTTTTTGAAAAAAAGGGTTATTTAAAGAAAAACCCCAACTACCACTACTACTGAAATAGCATATATGTACAAGACATAACTATTTATATTTTTCCGAACTCTACTATTGAAATAACATAAATGTACAAGACATAACTATTTATATTTTTCAGAACTCTATATTATCTTGAACAACGTTTAAAATAATACAGAGCATCTGATTTGTGCTTCTCAAAATTATTTTTTGAATATGTTTTCTTCAGGCTTGGAAAACACAAGTGCGTGTTGGAAATGTGCGCTGTGTGAGAAAGATATGGCATATTTAGCAAATGAAGAGGAACCGGAGCATTCAAATCAACTTGAAGAAAATGATCAGCTGCAATATTATTTATTCTCCTCCCATAGGAGAGAAGAATTGCGTACCCTTTTACCAGAAGCTGCTGTTCTTCCATGTAGTCATGTTTTCCACGGCTCATGCTTATCTGAGTTGCAGCTAACTAATCTCACTGATCCTTCGTGCCCTTTATGTGATATGTCTTAGCATGTTCTGAACTTGATCCTTCACTTCTCGTCCCACTTAGTTTAACATTTTTTTTGTTACTATTGTTTGGAATATTAAGAAACAATTTTTTGATCTTATACGTACGATCATTGAATGTTTAATTAATTAAGGATTATTTGTGCACATGTTCTTATCTTGTTCAAGCGACGTGAATTAAACCAAGAGGTCAATAACAATTTTTTTTTTGTCACAATAGTTGACCGTACAATGGGGTTGCAGATAGAGAACGTACAATGGGGTTGCAGATAGAGAAATATATGATCAGTGTCCAATTTGGTTGAAATGTCTAGATGCTAGCCTTTTTTTTCTTCTTAATTGTGTGTTGGAACAGCCCCAGTTCATGGTATTTGTAAAGGAACATTGGGAAAACTTTAAGGTGGGAGGTTGGAAGTCCTTTGCATTAAAAGAAAAATTCAAAATGTTAAAAGAAAAAACTAAGGTGTGGTATAAAGAGACCTTCGGCTTCATGGATTAATTTGTCAATTGAAAAGGCTATTGTAGAGCTAAATAAATTGGATTCACTTGTAACAGAGGGAGGGTCAATTGATGTGCGACATAGGCAGCATGTAAATGAATAATTTGCCTTATAATAATTCTTTCAGGTCAGGGGTTTCTGTGAACTTCTTGTTGTTTTGTTAAGCTTAACTAAAATTACTGTGAGTTCTGCTTGTTTATTCAAATAGTCTTGAATGATTATTGTTGCAATGCTTTTCTTCCTTAGTTTTTATTTAGTTGTAGTCATGATTTACCAATCTATAAATAAACTTGTGTTGTAGCGATAGATCAACCGTTTGGATTAGAATAACTTGTGTTAGCTTAGCTTTTTTAATCTGTAAATTTTGTGCCTCTTAGTTTTGTTGTGTTTTATCCTTATATTAAGTGTATTACTAGCTTTAATACAAGTAAATCTCTAAGTCACATCATATATACTAGTAGCAATGGAAATGCTACTACTGCTCCTTCTTATGTTACTAGCTTTGGGATTACACTAGTAATTGGAAATGAAATGAAAAATGAAAAATAGCTAGTGTTGGAAAAAGAATATTTTAAGTGAGAGAATTAATTTGATTTTGTGCTTCATGTATGAGTTGGCACACTTACTTTTTTATCTACAGGATTCTATGAATTTCCTATCGAATGAGTAATGACAAATCTTTTAATTATATTTAACTACATTAAATGCCATAATTTATCTGCTTCTTCATATTGAAAGTTATTTATGCTGCTAGTCAGGGTTTAGGTGTTTATTTCTTTACAATTTCACATGCATCCATCAAACAATTGCGCTAATTAAGAATCTCCAAACTCCAAAATTCTTTCTTATTTTGTTATTTTTTTGTTTTGTATATGAAGAGTCTACGTGAATTCCTTTTTTTAATGTTAAATTTGTTATTAATGAGATAAATTTAGGTTCATAAGTAGTACCAATTACCATATATTGAACAGGTAAAGAATTGTTAAAACTCAAATAATTTTATTGTTCACTACGCCAAAAATGACATTTAACAGCGCCCCTTTTACAACGCTTGCTAAACACAAGCGCTGTTGTAAATATATTTTAAAAATAACGGAGCCTTTTACAACGCTTTTTTGACAAGCGCTGTAAAAAGAGCGCTGTTGTAGGGTCATATGACGATGCATGCGCTTTCATTGAATTTAACTACATATTACAGCGCTTTTAGTACAAGCGCTGTAAAATACATCTTTCAAATAATTATATACGTTGGGAACCCTCATATCCTCTACATCTTTCATCACCTGTACTCTGGAAACCCTCATATCCTCTACGTACTGTGCGGCCATCTACGTTGTCTCAGGTATTTTTAAATTCTTTTTTATCAAATTAAAAATTCATACAACACTTTCAAATAATTATATACGTTGGGAACCCTAATATCCTCTACGTACTGTGCGGCCATCTACGTTGTCTAAGGTATTTTTTACACATGATCTGTTATGTTTTGAAATTGTCAAAAATTGTCAAAAACTCATACCACATGATCTGTTCTGTTTTGAAATTGTCAAAAATTGTCAAAAACTCATACCACATGATCTGTTCTGTTTTGAAATTGTTAGTTGATATTGGTTTCTTTTTGAAACTTGTTGATATGTTTTGAAAGCTTATTATTTTTGTTACTGCATTTATATAGGTGGTATAATATGGATAGGAAATGGATTTCAGCCAATCGATTGTCAAAAGAGTATGAAATTGGAGTGAAGGAGTTTGTTGAGTTTGCAGTGAAGAATGCAAAAGATCCAAATAGAGTAGTTTGTCCTTGTTTAAAATGTTGTTTTGGAAAACGTGTTAGAGAAGATGAATTAGAAGGACATCTAGTATGTAATGGAATTGATCAAAGCTACACATGTTGGATAAGACATGGTGAGAAAAAAAAAGGAAACATTAATTTTGAGAATAGTTCTACATATGCTTCAACTGATTTCGATACAGATACATATGAGCCGGACCGAGTTGATGAGATTGCAAAAGCAGTTGAAGAAGATCTTCGAGATTGTCCTAAAATGTTTGAAAGTTTGTTGAGTGATGCAGAGAAAGAATTATATAATGGTTGTACTAAATTCACAAGACTGTCAGCGATATTAAAGTTGTACAACTTAAAAGCGAGTAATGGATGGTCTGATAAAAGCTTTACGGAATTATTAACACTCATAAAAGATATGTTGCCAGATGATAATGAACTTCCCAGTCGAACCTACGAGGCTAAACGGATTTTGTGTTCTATTGGAATGAGTTACGAAAGGATTCATGCGTGTCCTAACGATTGCATTTTATTTCGAAACGAATATGAACTACTTAAGGCGTGTCCGAAATGCAATGTCTCTCGATATAAGAAGAAAGAATCTACTCCAGCAAAAGTCGTGTGGTATTTTCCTATAATACCAAGATTTAGGCGCATGTATCGCAGTGAAGAAGATTCAAAACACTTGACATGGCATGCAGATGAAAGAATTAGAGATGGAATGTTTCGACACCCTGCAGATTCCCCACAATGGGCAAAAATTGATCACGAGTATCCTGAATTCGGGATAGAGTCAAGAAATCTAAGACTTGCACTTTCTACTGATGGAATGAATCCACATGGTCTTCAAAGCATCTCACATAGCACGTGGCCTGTGATTTTGGTAATATATAACTTACCTCCATGGTTATGTATGAAGCGTAAGTTTATGATGTTGTCTCTGTTAATTTCTGGACCCAAACAACCGGGGAATGATATCGACGTATACTTGACTCCTTTAATTGAAGATTTAAAAATTTTGTGGGAGACAGGTGTGGAAGTTTATGATGGGTATAGGAAAAAGTGTTTCAATTTGAGGGCTATGTTGTTCGGCACAATTAATGATTTTCCAGCATATGGTAATTTATCAGGATATAGCATTAAAGGTCAGTGTGCATGTCCTATATGTGAAGAGAGTACAAATTGGATGCGGTTGAAACATTGTAAGAAGAATGTGTTTCTTGGACATCGTAGATTTTTACCTTATAGTCATCAGTATCGTGGGTGGAGAAATGCATTCAATGGAAAATCAGAGGAAGGTAAAGCTCCTTTAGCACCGACTGGATATCAAATACTTGAAAAAGTACAAGGTTTGACCAATAAATTTGGCAAACCTTTTGCGGGAGAGCTGGTGAAAACTGGGTGGAAGAAAAAGTCAATTTTCTTTGAATTGCCATATTGGAAGTCATTGTATGTAAGACATTTCCTCGATGTGATGCATATTGAAAAAAATGTATTTGAAAGTGTTATTGGTACGTTACTCAATGTTCCAGGAAAGTCTAAAGATGGCATCAACGCAAGATTGGACTTGGTCGATATGGGAATAAGAAATGAATTGGCTCCAGTATAGAAAGGAAATCGCACATATCTACCTCCAGCCGCTCATACTCTATCTAAAAAGGAAAAAATTGTTTTATGTAAATTTCTACACGAAGTTAAAGTTCCAGAAGGATACTCTTCAAACATTAAAAATTTGGTTGGTATGAAAAACCTCAAGTTAAATTTTGGTTTGTATGAAAGACCTCAAGTTAAAAGGTTTGAAGACTCATGATTGTCATATTCTAATGTAGCATTTGCTACCAATAGGTATATGTTCCATTTTACCTGAAAAAGTTCGACTAGCCTTAACTAGATTATGTTTCTTCTTCAGGGAAATTTGTAGTAAAGTGATCGACCCTCAGAAATTACCGACATTGCAGAGGGAAATTGTTGTTACTTTGTGTGAGCTTGAAATGTATTTCCCACCATCGTTTTTTGATATAATGGTTCACCTTACTGTTCATCTGGTTAAGGAGACACAACTTTGTGGGCCAACTTATATGAGATGGATGTATCCGATAGAACGATATATGAAAATATTAAAAGGGTACGTAAAAAGTAGAAGTCGACCAGAAGGTTGTATTGCGGAACGATACATTGTTGAAGAGGCTGCTGAATTTTGTACTGAATATCTATCTAATGTTGAATCCATAGGGCTTCCCATGTCTCATCATTCGGGAAGAATATCATGAGAAGGGATAATTGGAAGGAGACTATTGACTATATCAAGGACATAATGGGAGCAGGCACAATTGTATGTTCTGCACAATGATGATGAGGTTCAACCGTATGTTATAATACACATGGATCAGTTATCTCGTTTGAACATGAATAGGAATCAAAATTGGATAACTCGAGAGCACAATCGAAGTTTTGTAACATGGTTAAAAAATAACATAATGTCAAAATTTGATATAGACCCCGGATCAATTTCAAATAGATTGAGGTGGCTAGCAAATGGTCCGAGCTTACATGTCTTTTCTTACACTGGTTATGTTATTAACGGCTACACATTTTATACCAAAGAACAAGATGATCAGACCACTATGCAAAATAGTGGAGTCACTCTCGTAGCTGAAGCGATGCATGTCTCAAGTGCAAAAGACAAAAACCCAATATATGCAAATCTATCATATTTTGGGGTTATCGAGCGCATATGGGAGTTAGACTACACAATGTTTCGTGTTCCCATATTTGGTTGCAAGTGGGTCGATAATAATAATGGCGTTCGGATTGATGAGTCAGGATTCTTGCTTGTCGATTTTAATAGGGTGGGATACAAAGACGAGCCTTTTATTTTAGCGTCGCAAGCTCAACAAGTGTTTTATGTCACTGATCCTTCTAATGATAAATGGTCTGTTGTCCTATCGACCAATAAAATAAGTGATGATAACAATAATGATGAAGATGTTGGTAATGATCTTTTATTTGCAACATCACAACAACCACATGAAATTGATTCAACTGATGATGGTTTATATCTTAGAGATGATCATGATGAGGGAATTTGGATTAATCCATCGTTTCGTATTGTAAATGGACAAACAAATGTGAATGTCACCAGGAAAAGAAGAAGGGCATAATTTGAATTGAGTGTTTTATACTTTTATGGCAGAATAGCAACAGATTTAATATCAGAAGCTTTTGGAATAAAACCATACATACCAGCATATTGGGATCCTAGTTATAACATCTCACAGTTTGCTACTAATGTCACTTATATAATGTAAATTAAGTGCCAATTCGATTGGAATAAATGTCTGATCAGTTACAGTCATCCAAAATTGAACCCAAATAAAACCAGCACAAAAATAACATACTGAGGTCTTTTACAGCGCTTTTTATAAAAAGTGTTGTAAAATACCCTTTTGAAAATAAGTAAAAATGACATTTTACAGCGCTTTTTCAAATAAGCGCTGTAAAATGTCATTTTTACTTATTTTCAAAGTTTGCTACTAATGTCTCTTTTGCTACTAATGTCTCAAATAAGCGCTTTCTCACAATTTGCTACTAATGTCTCTTTTGCTTCTGCTGCTACTGGTTATGATAATGTCACTTATATAATTTAAATTAAGTGCCAATTCGATTGGATTAAATGTCTGAGTTACAGTCATCCAAAATTGAAATAAAACCAACACAAAAATAACATACTGAGGCCTTTTACAGCGCTTTTTATAAAAGCGCTGTAAAAGACCCTTTTGAAAATAAATAAAAGACATTTTATAGCGCTTATTTGAAAAAGCGCTGTAAAAAGCTTTAAAAATAATATTCATCAGACACCTAACATGACTATCTCTAACAGGATTTTCTTCAAACACCTTGTACGCATCATGGGAATCCCCAAAAACACATTGTTAACAAAAACATCAGACTCAAACCCATTTTTCGCAACATGGCAATGAACCTGAATACCAAGTTTCGATTTAAGAAGGAAAGGGAATGTAAAGAGATAAAAAGGGTGTTGAGGTGGAGATTGAATTGTGAAAGAGTAAGCTTTGATGTTTGTGAAGAAGATGCATAAAAGGAGAAGAGTTTGGTGAAGAGGAAGAGATTTTGGTGGTGACCAGTTACTACTATGTGGGTTTTGCATGTTGAGCTTGTTTAAAAAATAACATAACAAAACACAAAAACAATAAGGCCTTTTACAGCGCTCATTTAAAAAAGCGCTGTAAAAGGCTTTAAGAAAAACATTCATATAACATGATAAAACAAGGAGGTCTATTACAGCGCTTGTCCAAATAAGCGCTGTAAAATACTGTTTTAAAAATAAAATAAAGAGACCGTTTACAGCGCTTATTTGAACAAGCGCTGTAAAAGGGTTTTATATATAACATAATAAAACAATGAGGTCTTTTACAACGCTTATTGGGAAAAGCGCTGTAAAAGAGCCTTTTAAAAAATTAAATAAGGAAGCCTTTTAGAGCGCTTTTTAAACAAGCGCTATAAAAAGGTTATAAAAAAGCGCCGTAAAAAGGTTTTATATATAACAGTAACCGCTTCATTTTCCTCTTCATTACGTAAACTTCACTATCATCTCAACCTTCATCGTTCTTCTCTTCTTTTGCAAACCCTATAATCCCGTCCATTACGAACCGTATTTCCACGATCATCTCCTTCATTTCGAACCTTATTTCCATCCAAGATCATCTCTCCCATTGCACACAATATATTTTCATTGAAATACGTAACCCTCATTACGTATTTCTTCAATACCG
The DNA here is from genome assembly GCF_000331145.2 of Cicer arietinum. Classification (NCBI taxonomy): domain Eukaryota; kingdom Viridiplantae; phylum Streptophyta; class Magnoliopsida; order Fabales; family Fabaceae; genus Cicer; species Cicer arietinum. The sequence continues at coordinate 26,358,542 of NC_021160.2, read as the reverse complement.
TATTTCTGTGAACCATATTTCTGTGAACTTTCTGCGTTCCCTCTTTTCTTCACATTTCATCTTTCTTTGAACCATTATTCAGGTATTGATGTTATTAATTTTTTGTAATCATTAAAATGCATGTTGAGCTTGTTTAAGATATATTGATACATGTTGAGCTTGTTTATAATAATGCATGATGCATGTTGAGCTTGTTGATGTTATACTAAACTGCATGTTGAACTTGTTGTAGTTAAATGGATACAAACAAATATTTAGAATGTCAAAATGAAGAAGTTGGCACGTCTAAGACTTATGAAAATGAAGTCAAACGTGGTGCAACTATCATGCAAAAAGTCATTAAAGCAAAGAGTAATGGCATTAAATTTGAGGTATACTATACTCTGTTTGCTGTGTGTTTTTTATCTTTTTTTAATAGCATGTACTTACTGTATGAGTTTATTAGGTTGGCTGGAATGAGAGTGGTCAGCCAATTGACCCCAACAGCTCTATGTTTGTAAGCTATATTGGGGTTGTTGTTCGTCAAAATGTCCCAATTACAATTGACAATTGGAGAGATAAGGCGTTGAAGGATGCCAAAGATATTATATGGAATGACATTCAAGTAAATTTTTTGATCCACTCTTTTGTCATTTATAATTTTTTTTCTCGTTGAAATACTTTACTTATAATTTTTTTCATTGCAGACGACTTTTGTTCTTGATGAGGGACGAAAGTCTTATGTTTTGAGAGTTGCTGGGAAGATCCATCGTGGATTTAGATCCCACCTCTCAAATTTCTATCTAAAAGTGCTGAACCTCCAAAAATATATCAACATTATATATCAAACGATGAATGGAGAGCATTTGTTTCCAAACGTTCTGACCCCGCGTTTGTCGTATGTGATTAATTTATTAGCATTTGTGTTTTATTATTCATATTTGTAGCGTATTTTAAATTTTTATACAATTTTTATTTTTTTTATATAGAATATTAGTAAGGCAAATCGCGAACGGGCAAGCAATCCAAAACACCCATATAAAAAATCACGTATGTGATATGCACGCCTTGATCAACAACTTGTAAGTAATTAAACATCACTTTTATATAATGAAGTAATTTGTATAGCAAATTTGCTATACACCTGTTACCACACTCGGAAGTCAATTTTCCTTCTTCCTCTTAATAAGCTATTGCAGTCGTGCCTTCTTTACTAACAACACTATTCCTTGCCTTTTATATTTAATTAGGGATATCAAAATCCCTTATTTTCTTAACATGGACTTAGCCCAAAAATGTTACTTTTTTTTCTTCTTCTTTCTTTTATTTAATAATAATAATATTAATAATAATAATAATAATAATAATAATAATAATAATAATAATAATAATAAAATTGGCGGATTCCACTTAGGGAGTGAGTTCACCCAACAAATTTCTCCCTCACGACTCAAGTGGAAAGGTATTGCTCAACCATGTTGGCCTTCTTTGTACAACATATCATATTCGACAAAGGCAAGACCTTCGTCATCATATCTAAATCATTATCATCGGTATGAATCTTTTCAATTGAAAATGATTTCATTTCCATTGCATATGGTATCCAATGAAAGCGCACCTCAATATGCTTCGACTTTGTATGAAAAGTCAGATTCTTGCTGAGATGGATTACACTCTTATTGTCACATAATAACACAAACTTGTCTTGCTTGAGGCCTAACTCATGTGGAAATTTCTTCATCCACGAGAGTTCTTTGGAAGCTTCAGTTACTACAATGTACTTAGCTTCAGTAGTGGATTGAGCAACACACTTTTGTAATCTTGATTGCCAAAACACAGTTCCCCCAACAAACGTCATCATATAACAAGAAGTAGATTTTCTAGAATCAAGATCACCTGCCATATATGCATATGTGTAGCCATCCAACACAGGTTCAACACCTCCATAGCATAAACACACTTTGAAAGTGCCTCTGAGGTATCTGAGAGTCCACTTCACTACTTGCCAATGATCTTTACCAAGATTAGAGAGAAACCGACTGACAACTCCAACTACATGAGCAATATCAGGCCTTGTACATACCATAACATACATCAAACTACCAACTGTGGATGCATAAGAAACCTTCTTCATCTCTTCTTTTTCTTTATCACTTGTAGGATATTGATCAAAATTCAATTTGAAATGAGTAGCAAGTGGAGTACTAATAGGTTTGTAATTGCTCATGTTGAACCTCTCTAACACTTTCTCAATGTAATTGTGTTGAGACAATCACAATTTATTATTCTTCCTGTCACGAGTAATTCTCATGCCCAGAATTTGCTTTGCAGGACCCAAGTCTTTCATTGAAAAAGACTTGTTCAAATCTTTCTTTATAGATTGAATCTTCTTAGTGTCATAACCAACAATCAACATGTCATCCATATATAACAAGAGAATGATATAATCACCATCAGGGAATTTCTTGACAAACACACAATGGTCATAAGTAGTTTTACCGTACCCATGTTTCTCCATGAAAGAATTAAATTTCTTGTACCATTGTCCAGATGCTTGCTTAAGCCCATACAAGCTTTTCTTCAATTTACACACAAACCGC
>NC_021160.2:26349919-26355849 GCF_000331145.2 Cicer arietinum | reverse complement strand
TCTTTACCTTTGATTTTGGAACCCTCTGGTTGCTCCATATAGATCTCTTCCTCCAAATTGTCATGAAGGAATGCAATTCTCACATTAAGTATTTTAACTTCTAAGTTCAAACTAGCTGTTAACTCAAGCACAACTCAGATAGAGGACATCTTCACCACAAGCGAAAATATTTCATCAAAGTCAATACCTTTTCTCTGATTAAAACATTTCACAACAAATCTTGCTCTGTATCTTGGTTGATAACTATTCTCTTATGCCTTTATCTTGTATACTCATTGGTTCTTGAATGCTTTGCTGCCCTTATACAACTTTACTAAATCAAATGTGTAATTCTCATGCAAGGAATTCATTTATTCTTGCATGGCCTTCAACCACTTTTCTTTATCAACATTTGTAATAGCTTATTGATAGTACTCTAGCTCTCCACTATCAGTAATCATCACATACTCATGTGGAGGATATCTTTGAGAAGGTTGACGTTCTCTAGTAGATTTTCTCAACTCAAACTCGACTGGTGGCTCAGCTGGAACCTGTTCATCATGGTGAAGTACATGATCATCAATTACATTCTCGTCATCTACCTGTATATCCCCCCCTCCATCAACAAAAGTTTCTGTAGGGGGCTTAGGTGCAACATCAATGTAACTTCTGAAATTTGGTTTTTGTTTCTCAGCTTTATCAAAATCTTCAATAGTCTGGTCTTCAAGAAATATTACATCTTGGCTTTTGATAATTTTCTGGTCAACTGGATCCCGTAATCTATAACCAAATTCATCATCATCATTATCAACGAATACACACTGTTTGGATTTACTATCAAGCTTGGACCTCTCATCTCTTGAAACATGAACAAAACATCTGTAGCCAAAAACTCTCAAATAACGGTAAGAGAAATCTTTCCCGTTCCACACTCTATTTGGAACATCACCATCAAGTGGAATAGATGGAGAAAGATTGATCAAATTTACTGCAGTTTTCATTGCTTCATCCCCAAAAGGATTTTGATAATTTTGCATCAGAGAGCATACATCTGATTTTGTCATTAATCGTACGATTCATTCTCTCTGCAACATCATTATGTTGAGGTGTCTTTGAAACTGTTTTCTCAAGCTTGATTCCATGTTCTCTACAATACTCTTCAAATGGACCTTTGTATTCACCACCGTTATCTAAACGAACACATTTCAATTTTCTTCCCTTTTCACTTTCAACACTTGCATGAAAATGCTTGAAGACTCTAAGTACCTGGTCTTTAGATTTCAAAGGAAAGGCCGATACTTTTCTAAAGTGGTTGTCAATAAAAGTAACAAAATAAGATGCACCGCCAAAATATTTACTATTTATCATGCAAACATCAGTATGATGTAAATCAATAATATTTTGCCTCATATGACAACCGATATTATGAAAAGAAAATCTATGTTGTTTTCCAGCAAAACAATGAGTGCAAGTTTTTAGAGACATACCTTTCACAAGAAGAAAATTTTTCTTCGCAAGTTTGTTGATTCATTTTAGTCAAGTGATCGAGGCGCATAAGCCATAAATCAGAAGAGACGTCTTCAATTGTATTCACTTCTTCCTTGCATAGCTTTGTAGGCATCTATAGAGAGAAGTGGAACTTGACATATACCACCACCAAAGTATAAGTGTGAAACCTCAATATCCAAGGCTTTCACCGAAATCAAATTGAAACGAATATCAGGAATATGTATAACATTCTTCAATTGAAGCTTGCAATCAATCCCAATTTCAACCCAAACATCTCCCATACTGATAATTTTACATACTCCTTCATTTCCTATTTTTACCACGCCAAAATAACCAACAATGTAAGATGATAAGAAATCCCACCTAGGAGTAACATGATATGAGGCACCCGAATCAATAATCTAAGTTGAATCCTAACATGTAAGGTTTTTGAAATTATCATCACAAACAATGTAGACCTTATTAACAGATGCAACTACTGTTGTATCTTTATCATTTTTCTTCTCTTTGTCTTCATCTGTTTCCCTTGATTGATCTCTCTTAAGGAACCTGCAATTTCTTTTTATGTGACCCGCTTTGCCACAATGATAGCATATCACTTCCTTTCTAGTCCTCGACTTGCTTCTTGACTTGCTACGACTTTCAGAGTTGTCGCGTCTATGGAAGTTTCTAGATTGACTTCTCCCCCGTGTTTCTGTAACTAGTGCTTCTGACTTTGAGGAAGAACCAATCAAACCACGTTCCTTTCTTCGAGCTTCTTCATTCAACATGCTCTCTTTAATTGTTGACATTTTCAACTTTCCACTTGGAGCTGAATTGGTCAACGTCACAACAAGGACTTGATCATTACCAACATCTTCATCATTATTGTTATCATCACTTATTTTATTGGTCGATAGGACAACAGACCATTTATCATTAGAAGGATCAGTGACATAAAACACTTGTTGAGCTTGCGATGCTAAAATAAAAGGCTCGTCTTTGTATCCCACCCTATTAAAATCGACAAGCAAGAATCCTGACTCATCAATCCGAACGCCATTATTATTATCGACCCACTTGCAACCAAATATGGGAACACGAAACATTGTGTAGTCTAACTCCCATATGCGCTCGATAACCCCAAAATATGATAGATTTGCATATATTGGGTTTTTGTCTTTTGCACTTGAGACATGCATCGCTTCAGCTACGAGAGTGACTCCACTATTTTGCATAGTGGTCTGATCATCTTGTTCTTTGGTACAAAATGTGTAGCCGTTAATAACATAACCAGTGTAAGAAAAGACATTGTAACACCCCGATTTTTAACAGCGCGAGTGTATTTTTTTTTTCAAAACAAATTCATAATAACAAAGAAGAAATAACTAAGGTAAAATACCTTTGGATAAATATTTAAGTCGTAACACAACGACAAATAAGTCAACATAATTTACAAGCAGCAGAATAGTTTTTGAAATACGAATCCAAAGTATTTACACTTCAAAAAGTGGTACATAGACCCAATCATAATAAAATGTCAAACAGACAATATTAGTATAGATACAATCTTCCAATTTAAAATAAACGCAATCCAAAATAAAGACATATGTTCCCTCTATGCCAACCTAATCAGATCATTCTACCAAAAAACTATACACCCTGAGTGATCTCCACGCGCCCCGTAAGATCCTCCTAACATAGCTCCAGTCAGGCGTTCCCGTCTACATTCCTATCTACAGGGTACGAACTGGTAGGATTGTCATAACTCTCATCTGAGGGCAAAGCCCAGATTTCCACAATAGTTGTAAAGGGTCACCAACCGAAATTAACAGTTAACACATAACATTTAAGTTTTTGAATGCACAAAATAATCTTTGAGCATAGCATGCACCTTAAAAGGGTTTCCATATGCCAAACATTCATAAACAAGGTTGAAAAATGAAGTTTTTAACAAAACAACACTGTTGTATTCGAATACAGCATCTGTGTATTCGAATACAAGGTTGTTTCAGCATTCAGCAGCAAAAACAGCATGTATGTATTCAAATACAACAGTCTGTATTCGACTACACAGTAAGTCAGTAGCAAAACAACATGTTTGTATTCGAATACAAAAGTCTGTATTCGACTACATAGTAAGTCAGTGGCAAAAACAACATGTCTGTATTCGAATACAGCTTTCTGTATTCGAATACAGCTTTCTGTATTCGAATACACACAAGACAGCAACAGGAAAACAGCAAAATTCAGCAAAAATCAGCTTTTTAAAGGGTTTCAAAAGCAATCAACACTTACACACAAATCCAAACAATCACACTTAGCAATTATAGCGCAATCACCACGACATCTTGCGTTTCGAAATTTTTTTGCAATCAATCACACTTACACACAATTCCAAAACATCCCACTTAAACATAACTTGATTCAAACACGATTCGTGTGCCAAGCACCCTAATGCAATGCGTATATGCCAAAATGCATGGACTCGAAATTCCCTCGAAGGGCCGTAAATCATAATTGTACCGCCTATCGCAGGCCAAAGTACCAATTACTAAGGTGCCACCTATCACGGGTCATCACGATTTAATAAAAAGCGTAAATCATAAACGTACCACCTATCACGGGTCAGCACTGTTTACCGAGGTGTCACCTATCACGAGTCAGCACGATTTACTAAAAGAAAAAAAACGTAAATCGTAAACGTACCGCCTATCCCGGGTCAGTACTGTTTACCGAGGTGCCACCTATCACGGGTCAGCACGATTTACCAAAATGAAATGCATGAGCATACACAGACTCCATCCATCACAATCGTTAAACAAATGCAGATATTAAAAGATTCCCCATTTTTAATACTCATTTAACTTAAACGATTTTCACAACAAACATTAAGAAATCAGAAATATTAAGAGATTCCCCATTCTTAATACTCTTTTAACTTAAACGATTTTCCAAAACAAACATTAAGTAAACAAGACATTAAGAGATTCCCCATTCTTAATACTCATTTAACTTAAACGATTTTCCAAAACAAACATTAAGTAAACAAGACATTAAGAGATTCCCCATTCTTAATACTCATTTAACTTAAACGATTTTCAAAACAAACATTAAGTAAACAAGACATTAAGAGATTCCCCATTCTTAATACTCATTTAACTTAAACGATTTTCAAAACAAACATTAAGTAAACAAGACATTAAGAGATTCCCCATTCTTAATACTCATTTAACTTAAACGATTTTCAAAACAAACATTAAGTAAACAAGACATTAAGAGATTCCCCATTCTTAATACTCATTTAACTTAAACGATTTTCAAAACAAACATTAAGTAAACAAGACATTAAAAGATTCCCCATTCTTAATACTCATTTAACTTAAACGATTTTCAAAACAAACATTAAGTAAACAAGACATTAAAAGATTCCCCATTCTTAATACTCATTTAACTTAAACGATTTTCAAAACAAACATTAAGTAAACAAGACATTAAAAGATTCCCCATTCTTAATACTCATTTAACTTAAACGATTTTCAAAACGAAACATTAAGTAAACAAGACATTAAGAGATTCCCCATTCTTAATACTCATTTAACTTAACGATTTTCAAAACAAAACATTAAGTAACCGAGACATTAAGAGATTCCCCATTCTTAACGCTTAGTTAACTTAAACGATTTTTCAAAACAACATTAAGTAACCCAGACATTAAGAGATTCCCCATTCTTAATATCCAGTTAACTTAAACGATTTTCACAAACACACATTAAGTAAACCGAGATATTAAAAGATTCCCCATTTTTAATACTCGTTTAACTCTAATGGTTTTCAAATTTCACAACAAAACCAACTCAAAACATTTTATCAAATTCAATTCACAATCCACACCAAAACACATCAAATTTCATCGGTATTAACTTAGAACACGTCAAATACGACGAACACAAATCAACACAACATAACACTCAAACACATCAAATTTCATTTACCCATAATCATACACAAATGAGTTAAGTTCATTTTCCACGAAACATCCATCAAATATAACCAAAACCTAACTCTAAGATTTTACCCATAAAGCCTTAGATTCATTTTCCCCCAAATCAATACTCCAACCCTAACAAAATTCTTTTCCACACAACCACAGATAAGTCCCTAAATGCAAACTAAAAGTTTAGAAGGAGCCCTTACCTTCACGTTAGCTTTTACGTTCGATTACGGTACCGCGAGTAAATGCGGTAAAAATCTCCGCTCGCAACGTCGCCTCCAAAGTTGGTTCCCTAGCACCGTAGCGTGGTAATGAGCAACTTTCCATTCTATCTCTTCGCGAAACGAAGCTTAGATCTAGATGAAACGGGGAGGTTTGTGTTTGACGGTTTTGAAATCCCTAACACCGTTTTTCTTCGTTTTCGAATCAAACAAGAAGAATGAAGTTGAGGAATCTTTGTTTTCTAACC
>NC_021160.2:26341143-26349852 GCF_000331145.2 Cicer arietinum | reverse complement strand
TAAACTAGGCTAAAAGCCTAAGAACTTCAACACCAAATACCCTAAAATTGCATAATTTAGGATTTAAAATTAAGGGTCTTACAGACATGTAAGCTCGGACCATTTGCTAGCCACCTCAATCTATTTGAAATTGATCCGGGGTCTATATCAAATTTTGACTTTATGTGATTTTTTAACCATGTTATAAAACTTCGATTGTGCTCTCGAGTTATCCAATTTTGATTCCTATTCATGTTCAAACGAGATAACTGATCAATGTGTATTGTAACATACGGTTGAACCTCATCATCATTGTGCAGAACATACAATTGTGCCTGCTCCCATTCTGTCCTTGATATAGTCAGTAGTCTCCTTCCAGTTATCCCTTCTCCTGATAGTCTTCCCGAATGACGAGACATGGGAAGCCCTATGGATTCAACATTGGACAGATATTCAGTACAAAATTCAGCAGCCTCTTCAACAATGTATCGTTCAGCAATACAACCTTCTGGTCGACTTCTACTTTTTACGTACCCTTTTAATATTTTCATATATCGTTCTATCGGATACATCTATCTCATATAAGCTGGCCCACAAAGTTGTGTCTCCTTAACCAGATGAACAGTAAGGTGAACCATTATATCAAAAAACGATGGTGGGAAATACATTTCAAGCTCACACAAAGTAACAACAATTTCCCTCTGCAATGTCGGTAATTTCTGAGGGTCGATCACTTTACTACAAATTTCCCTGAAGAAGAAACATAATCTAGTTAAGGCTAGTCGAACTTTTTCAGGTAAAATGGAACGTATACCTATTGGTAGCAAATGCTCCATTATAATATGACAATCATGGGTCTTCAAACCTTTTAACTTGAGGTCTTTCATACAAACCAAATTTTTAATGTTCGAAGAGTATCCTTCTGGAACTTTAACTTCGTGTAGAAATTTACATAAAACAATTTTTTCCTTTCTAGATAGAGTATGAGCGGCTGGAGGTAGATATGTGCGATTTCCTTTCTTTACTGGAGCCAGTTCATTTCTTATTCCCATATCGACCAAGTCCAATCTTGCATTGACGCCATCTTTAGACTTTCCTGGAACATTGAGTAACGTACCAATAACACTTTCAAATACATTTTTCTCAATATGCATCACATCGAGGAAATGTCTTACATACAATGACTTCCAATATGGCAATTCAAAGAAAATTGACTTTTTCTTCCACCCAGTTTTCACCAGCTCTCCCGCAAAAGGTTTGCCAAATTTATTGGTCAAACCTTGTACTTTTTCAAGTATTTGATATCCAGTCGGTGCTAAAGGAGCTTTACCTTCCTCTGATTTTCCATTGAATGCATTTCTCCACCCACGATACTGATGACTATAAGGTAAAAATCTACGATGTCCAAGAAACACATTCTTCTTACAATGTTTCAACCGCATCCAATTTGTACTCTCTTCACATATAGGACATGCACACTGACCTTTAATGCTATATCCTGATAAATTACCATATGCTGGAAAATCATTAATTGTGCCGAACAACATAGCCCTCAAATTGAAACACTTTTTCCTATACCCATCATAAACTTCCACACCTGTCTCCCACAGAATTTTTAAATCTTCAATTAAAGGAGTCAAGTATACGTCGATATCATTCCCCGGTTGTTTGGGTCCAGAAATTAACAGAGACAACATCATAAACTTACGCTTCATACATAACCATGGAGGTAGGTTATATATTACCAAAATCACAGGCCACGTGCTATGTGAGATGCTTTGAAGACCATGTGGATTCATTCCATCAGTAGAAAGTGCAAGTCTTAGATTTCTTGACTCTATCCCGAATTCAGGATACTCGTGATCAATTTTTGCCCATTGTGGGGAATCTGCAGGGTGTCGAAACATTCCATCTCTAATTCTTTCATCTGCATGCCATGTCAAGTGTTTTGAATCTTCTTCACTGCGATACATGCGCCTAAATCTTGGTATTATAGGAAAATACCACACGACTTTTGCTGGAGTAGATTCTTTCTTCTTATATCGAGAGACATTGCATTTCGGACACGCCTTAAGTAGTTCATATTCGTTTCGAAATAAAATGCAATCGTTAGGACACGCATGAATCCTTTCGTAACTCATTCCAATAGAACACAAAATCCGTTTAGCCTCGTAGGTTCGACTGGGAAGTTCATTATCATCTGGCAACATATCTTTTATGAGTGTTAATAATTCCGTAAAGCTTTTATCAGACCATCCATTACTCGCTTTTAAGTTGTACAACTTTAATATCGCTGACAGTCTTGTGAATTTAGTACAACCATTATATAATTCTTTCTCTGCATCACTCAACAAACTTTCAAACATTTTAGGACAATCTCGAAGATCTTCTTCAACTGCTTTTGCAATCTCATCAACTCGGTCCGGCTCATATGTATCTGTATCGAAATCAGTTGAAGCATATGTAGAACTATTCTCAAAATTAATGTTTCCTTTTTTTTTCTCACCATGTCTTATCCAACATGTGTAGCTTTGATCAATTCCATTACATACTAGATGTCCTTCTAATTCATCTTCTCTAACACGTTTTCCAAAACAACATTTTAAACAAGGACAAACTACTCTATTTGGATCTTTTGCATTCTTCACTGCAAACTCAACAAACTCCTTCACTCCAATTTCATACTCTTTTGACAATCGATTGGCTGAAATCCATTTCCTATCCATATTATACCACCTATATAAATGCAGTAACAAAAATAATAAGCTTTCAAAACATATCAACAAGTTTCAAAAAGAAACCAATATCAACTAACAATTTCAAAACAGAACAGATCATGTGGTATGAGTTTTTGACAATTTTTGACAATTTCAAAACAGAACAGATCATGTGGTATGAGTTTTTGACAATTTTTGACAATTTCAAAACATAACAGATCATGTGTAAAAAATACCTTAGACAACGTAGATGGCCGCACAGTACGTAGAGGATATTAGGGTTCCCAACGTATATAATTATTTGAAAGATGTAGAGGATATGAGGGTTTCCAACGTATATAATTATTTGAAAGATGTATTTTACAGCGCTTGTGAAAAAAGCGCTATAATAGGTAGTTAAATTCAATGAAAGCGCATGTGTTTTACAGCGCTTGTGAAAAAAGCGCTGTAATAGGTAGTTAAATTCAATGAAAGCGCATGTGTTTTACAGCGCTTGTGAAAAAAGCGCTGTAATAGGTAGTTAAATTCAATGAAAGCGCATGTGTTTTACAGCGCTTGTGAAAAAAGCGCTGTAATAGGTAGTTAAATTCAATGAAAGCGCATGTGTTTTACAGCGCTTGTGAAAAAAGCGCTGTAATAGGTAGTTAAATTCAATGAAAGCGCATGTGTTTTACAGCGCTTGTGAAAAAAGCGCTGTAACTGATTCGCGAAAGCGCTTCCGTTTACAGCGCTTTTTTGACAAGCGCTGTAAAAGCCTTATAACGTGATGCGCAAACGTTATATGACCTACTACAGCGCTTGTTTTACAGCGCTTTACATAAAAAGCGCTGTAATAGGTTCCGTTATTTTTAAAATATAATTACAACAGCGCTTGTGTTTAGAAAGCGCTGTAAAATGGGCGCTGTTAAATGTCATTTCTGACGTAGTGCGTAAATTCGTTTTAAATTTGTTTTTATTTATTTAAAGTAAATGATTTTTATTTAAAGTGAATGATTTTACAACGCTTGTAAAAAACACGGTCTAATAGGTCATTTAATTATTTGAAAGCGCAAGTCTTGCAAGTCTTTTACAGCGCTTGTAAAAATAGCGCTCTAATAGGTCATTTAATTATTTGAAAGCGCAAGTCTTGCAAGTCTTTTACAGCGCTTGTAAAAATAGCGCTCTAATAGGTCATTTAATTATTTGAAAGCGCAAGTCTTGCAAGTCTTTTACAGCGCTTGTAAAAATAGCGCTCTAATAGGTCATTTAATTATTTGAAAGCGCAAGTCTTGCAAGTCTTTTACAGCGCTTGTAAAAATAGCGCTCTAATAGGTCATTTAATTATTTGAAAGCGCAAGTCTTGCAAGTCTTTTACAGCGCTTGTAAAAATAGCGCTCTAATAGGTCATTTAATTATTTGAAAGCGCAAGTCTTGCAAGTCTTTTACAGCGCTTGTAAAAATAGCGCTCTAATAGGTCATTTAATTATTTGAAAGCGCAAGTCTTGCAAGTCTTTTACAGCGCTTGTAAAAATAGCGCTCTAATAGGTCATTTAATTATTTGAAAGCGCAAGTCTTGCAAGTCTTTTACAGCGCTTGTAAAAATAGCGCTCTAATAGGTCATTTAATTATTTGAAAGCGCAAGTCTTGCAAGTCTTTTACAGCGCTTGTAAAAATAGCGCTCTAATAGGTCATTTAATTATTTGAAAGCGCAAGTCTTGCAAGTCTTTTACAGCGCTTGTAAAAATAGCGCTCTAATAGGTCATTTAATTATTTGAAAGCGCAAGTCTTGCAAGTCTTTTACAGCGCTTGTAAAAATAGCGCTCTAATAGGTCATTTAATTATTTGAAAGCGCAAGTCTTGCAAGTCTTTTACAGCGCTTGTAAAAATAGCGCTCTAATAGGTCATTTAATTATTTGAAAGCGCAAGTCTTGCAAGTCTTTTACAGCGCTTGTAAAAATAGCGCTCTAATAGGTCATTTAATTATTTGAAAGCGCAAGTCTTGCAAGTCTTTTACAGCGCTTGTAAAAATAGCGCTCTAATAGGTCATTTAATTATTTGAAAGCGCAAGTCTTGCAAGTCTTTTACAGCGCTTGTAAAAATAGCGCTCTAATAGGTCATTTAATTATTTGAAAGCGCAAGTCTTGCAAGTCTTTTACAGCGCTTGTAAAAATAGCGCTCTAATAGGTCATTTAATTATTTGAAAGCGCAAGTCTTGCAAGTCTTTTACAGCGCTTGTAAAAATAGCGCTCTAATAGGTCATTTAATTATTTGAAAGCGCAAGTCTTGCAAGTCTTTTACAGCGCTTGTAAAAATAGCGCTCTAATAGGTCATTTAATTATTTGAAAGCGCAAGTCTTGCAAGTCTTTTACAGCGCTTGTAAAAATAGCGCTCTAATAGGTCATTTAATTATTTGAAAGCGCAAGTCTTGCAAGTCTTTTACAGCGCTTGTAAAAATAGCGCTCTAATAGGTCATTTAATTATTTGAAAGCGCAAGTCTTGCAAGTCTTTTACAGCGCTTGTAAAAATAGCGCTCTAATAGGTCATTTAATTATTTGAAAGCGCAAGTCTTGCAAGTCTTTTACAGCGCTTGTAAAAATAGCGCTCTAATAGGTCATTTAATTATTTGAAAGCGCAAGTCTTGCAAGTCTTTTACAGCGCTTGTAAAAATAGCGCTCTAATAGGTCATTTAATTATTTGAAAGCGCAAGTCTTGCAAGTCTTTTACAGCGCTTGTAAAAATAGCGCTCTAATAGGTCATTTAATTATTTGAAAGCGCAAGTCTTGCAAGTCTTTTACAGCGCTTGTAAAAATAGCGCTCTAATAGGTCATTTAATTATTTGAAAGCGCAAGTCTTGCAAGTCTTTTACAGCGCTTGTAAAAATAGCGCTCTAATAGGTCATTTAATTATTTGAAAGCGCAAGTCTTGCAAGTCTTTTACAGCGCTTGTAAAAATAGCGCTCTAATAGGTCATTTAATTATTTGAAAGCGCAAGTCTTGCAAGTCTTTTACAGCGCTTGTAAAAAATTTCCCTTATTTTCCTATAACTTTGATCCTGTCGACGAAGTAAAATATCCCATACCTATGTCACGTAGTCTCATTGGCATCTACTTGGTACGAAACATCCATTTGGTACCAAACTGAAACACTTAGAATGACCCCAACACACTGAGCACAAAACAATCACTACATCCGGGAACTCCTAAATTTCTCCCTTGTCCACAAATCCTCGATTTTTTCTTAAGTTGTACAACTACGTCAAACTGTAGTGTTCTTATCGGTATGTTATTCCAGTTATAAATTTAATAATTCCATCCCCACATATGCTTGGTGATCAAAACTACCTCAAATATTTTCGAAAACAAGCCAAAGACTATACCACTTGGGACACACAAACTTCCTTTGATTGACGAACACAATAACAATCCCCATGACATGCACTCAAGTAATGTCTTTATATCATTGGCATACCTTTATAATAATAATGTATGAGTTATAGGTTAGATAATTCCTTTCATCAATCTTTAATTGTCATAAGCTACATCTCTATGCGCTGCTCCACAAATTTCTTGGTACCTTTTCCAATATTTGGTTCACTCGCTGGATTCTTATTCCCTCTCAACCTTCACCGAGATACGAACTGAAAGAATCCTAACAATCGAACGTCCTAAAGAATTATTTCTCAAACGTTCCCCATAAGCATTTCCTAAGAACTAATTATCTATAACTTCATCCTCATAAATTTTTCAGTACAATATCTCAAAAATCCACATACCTTTCTTCGTCCATCCAGTTACTAAAATGATCGTTTCAAATCTTCACGCTTGACTTCCCAAGACCAACAACTAAACCATAAATCAGTTGTTACATTTCTTCTTTTTAACTTTCTTTCATTGAATAAGATTCTAAAATTTGATCGTCAAAATCTCCAAACACTTCCATTCTTAACATGAATTATTTATCACTTGCCCGCCTCAACTCCTTCGATTATGAAGGTCTTAAACATCAATTGGTCCTTCATCCAACCTTGCAGATTTTAAATCATCAACTAAAAAAAAAATCAACCATCTTAGGGTCCCAAAGCAAATCTCGAATAATCCTTCTGACCTATCAAAATATTAACATCCTCTTAGTAATACCCATCCTTTAATAGACTCTCAAAACTTATATTACCGCCATCTCGAAGTATTCCCGTACTCGATACCTCAAATTCCACTTAATGGTAACATAGAGTTCAATACATCAAGGCCTAACTCATTATGTTTTGCCGAACATCGCTCAAAATTCACATTTACGTGTCTATAGTTTCATCCAATATCATTATCCATACTTACTATCTCCTAAACCACCAGGAGATTTTGTCACTTATCAACTAAATACATGGTCTCACTCCTACACTCGTTATGAGATTCATACTTAATAATCCAAGTTGCGAATCTAGTCTAACTCGAATGCTCGACTTTTCCCCTCAAGGTATTGACAATTCCCCAAAGTGTATTTTATCTATCCAAAGGAGTATTCACTCCTAATGTGCAATGCTCCCTTAACTTCAATACCAGTCTCTTTCATTGACACCTAAGCACCAAATGTTATCCCAAATGGAAGCCTCATCTTCTCAACAATTCCATGATGTTCACATCTCTTTGACAATTGTCAAACTTCATCCAGTTTCATCCTGAAATCTACCAGGAAAACATCTAATACTTTTCTTAACAAAATTCCTCAACTTAGATGTTTACTTGAAATCCCTTATTAGTCTAATGTTAATCCATCCATACTCATCATCTTCGAGTTTACACCAACACATAACTTATGTGTCCTTGGAACCGTTTTATAAATTCCATGCCGTCATGATTTGCTTCAACTATGCCTGACAATCCGTCATCTCGAAGATCTTTTCCACTTCTTGAATCCACTAGTCAACTATTTTCCTGAGTCCTCATCACCCTTGAACTTTGGAGGATAGTAACGACGAAAATATTCTAACCCTCTTAATCTTAAGAGCACAAATCTCTCTTTTCCTCTTCTCCAGATCCCGCAGAGTCTTTGCAGCAGTTCGTGCAACAACAAAACCTCCATGTTATTTGTAGCTCCAACCATTTAATCATCCCTACTGACGTTCATCCTTGCAACGCCGTTCTCTCTTGGAGGTAGTGTTTCCGAAAAACCAACATCAAGAAGAAGTGTTAACACCACTTCGAATAATTCCAAAACTAAGTTTGGAATATATGAACACATAATAATTATTTTGGACTTGACAACCCAAACCACCTAAACCGACGCATGATCAGATAACAACTCCCAACCTACAGGTTGACCTACAATCTATAACCAAGGCTCCACAGCCCCCAAAGAAAACCCAACCAAAACTCTGATACCACAATGTAACACCCCAATTTTCAAAGCGAGGGTGTATTTTTTTTTTCAAAAGAAATTAAAATAAAACAGAGAAATAAATAAGGAAATACCTTTTGATAAATAATTGAGTCATTATAATTTACAAGCAGCGGAAAAGTTTCTCCAAATAAGAATCCAAAGTATTTACACAACAACAATTGATACATGGAACCCATACAAATAAGATGTCATACTGACAATATTAGTATAGGTACAGTCTTCAATTTTAAAATAAATACAATTCAAAAGAAAGACGTATGTTCCCTCTATGTCAACCTAATCTGATCATTCTCCAAAACAAACTAAACACTCTCAGTGATCTCCACGCGCCCCGTAAGATCCTCCTAACATAGCTCCAGTCAGGCATTCCGCTCTACATTCCCATCCACATGGTACGAACCGGTAGGGTTGTCCTGGCACTCATCTGAGGGCAAAGCCCAGATTTCCACAATAGTTGTAAAGGGTCACCAACCGAAATTAACAGTTAACACATAACATTTAAGTTTTTAAATGCACAAAATAACCTTTCAATCAAGCATGCACCTTAAAAGGGTTTTCCATATGCTAAAGTTCATATAAAACTTGGCCAAATAAAAATGAAATCAAAATAAAGTTCTCAATCCATCAAGTAATACATAACT
>NC_021160.2:26340403-26340709 GCF_000331145.2 Cicer arietinum | reverse complement strand
AAACACACATTAAGTAAATAAGACATTAAGAGATTCCCCATTCTTAATACTCGTTTAACTTAACGATTTTCCCAAACACACATTAAGTAAACGTAGACATTAAGAGATTCCCCATTCTTAATACTCGTTTATCTCTAATGGTTTTCAAGTTCCACACAAAACAAACTCAAACATATTATCAAATTCAATCCACGATCCACACCCCAAAACACATCAAATCATTTTTCACAAAATCCAACCATACACATATCAAATTTCATCAGTACTAATTAAGAACACGTCAAATACGACGAACACAAATCAACA
>NC_021160.2:26313238-26340104 GCF_000331145.2 Cicer arietinum | reverse complement strand
CGCTTCCAAAGTTGGTTCCCTAGCACCGTAGCGTGGTAGTGAGCAACTTTCCCTTCTATCTCTTCGCGAAACGAAGCTTAGATCTAGATGAAATGGGGAGGTTTGTGTTTGACGGTTTTGAAATCCATAACACTGTTTTTGAATCCGAGAAGAAGGAAGGAGTTGGGAACTTGATCTTTCTCACCCACTAGCCTTGGGTTTCAATTCTCGAACTTAAAGGAAGAAAAGAAGATGAAGATGGAAGAAGGAGGAAGAATGGGTGGTCACGCGACAGAAATGAAGATGGAAGATGGAAGATGAAGCATATGTCGAACTATTCTCAAAATTAATGTTTCCTTTTTTTTTCTCACCATGTCTTATCCAACATGTGTAGCTTTGATCAATTCCATTACATACTAGATGTCCTGCTAATTCATTTTCTCTAACACATTTTCCAAAACAACATTTTAAACAAGGACAAACTACTCTATTTGGATCTTTTGCATTCTTCACTGCAAACTCAACAAACTCCTTCACTCCAATTTCATACTCTTTTGACAATCGATTGGCTGACATCCAATTCCTATCCATATTATACCGCCTATATAAATGCAGTTACAAAAATAATAAGCTTTCAAAACATATCAACAAGTTTCAAAAAGAAACCAATATCAACTAACAATTTCAAAACAGAACAGATCACGTGGTATGAGTTTTTGACAATTTCAAAACATAACAGATCATGTGTAGAAGAGATTTAATATATATATAACAATTTTTAGTAGATTTAATATATATATATATAACAAAACATAACAGATCATGTGTAAAAAATACCTGAGACAACGTAGATGGCCGCACAGTACGTAGAGGATATTAGGGTTCCCAACGTATATAATTATTTGAAAGATGTAGAGGATACGAGGGTTTCCAACGTATATAATTATTTGAAAGATGTAGTTTACAACGCTTGTGAAAAAGCGCTGTAATAGGTAGTTAAATTCAATGAAAGCGCATGTATTTTACAGCGCTTGTGAAAAAAACGCTGTAACTGATACGCGAAAGCGCTTCATTTTACAGCGCTTTTTTGACAAGCGCTGTAAAATCCTTATAACGTGATGCGCAAACGCTATATGACCTACTACAGCGCTTGTTTTACAGCGCTTTACATAAAAAGCGCTGTAATAGGTAGTTAAATTCAATGAAAGCGCATGTATTTTACAGCGCTTGTGAAAAAAACGCTGTAACTGATACGCGAAAGCGCTTCATTTTACAGCGCTTTTTGGACAAGCGCTGTAAAAGCCTTATAACGTTATGCGCAAATGTTATATGACCTACAACAGCGCTTGTGAACAAAAGCGCTGTAAAAGGCTCCGTTATTTTTAAAATATATTTACAACAGCGCTTGTGTTTAGCAAGCGTTGTAAAAGTGGCGCTGTTAAAAGTCATTTTTGGCGTAGTGTAGTCCTTGACTTACTTCTTGACTTGCTACGACTTTCAGAGTTGTCGCGTCTATGGAAGTTTCTAGGTTGACTTCTCCCCCATTACTCTGTAACTAGTGCTTTTGACTTTGAGGAAGAATCAATCAAACCATGTTCCTTTCTTCAAGCTTCTTCAATTAACATGCTCTCTTTAAATGTTGACATTTTCAACTTTCCACTTAGAGCTGAATTAGTCAACGTCACAACAAGAACTTCCCAACAATAACAATGCTTGCAACTCATCATCTAATTTAATATCTGTCATTGTCAACTGATTCATTGTATTCTGCAAAATATTCATATGCTCTGCCATTGAATCCCTAAATTTGTATTTCATATTTACCAATTTTCGAATCAAGAATGCTTTATTTTGCACATTCTTTTGTTCATACTACTCTTTTAATATCTTCCACATTTTGTTATCATCTATTTCAGTTTCAATATATGGATATACACTTAGATCCAACCATTGTCTGATCAACGCCACTACCTTTCTATTCATCTTCTTCTAGTCAGCGTCAGATTTATCTGTGGGTTTAGCAGTGTCACCCTCAATAGGATAATACAAATCTTTACTGTATAGAATGTCATCGATGAGAGTCTTCCATAGTGTGTAATTAGAAGAGTTGAGTTTAATCATATTCGGACCTTTATTTTCGTCCTCCATTTAAATGCACAAATCAAATCAACTAGACTCTAATCCACTTTGTTGGGAAAACCGGATATCAATATCTCAATAATGCGGAATATTTTTCCCCACATGTGCAGATAAATGTACAAAAATACGATTTCACATAACCACAATAATTTGCAGAAAATTAAATATGAGATATACACAATTTTTAACGTAGAAAACTTCCCTCAAATTGAGAGAATAAAAATCACGGGACCTAGTCCAATAAAAACTTCTACTATAATAATTAATGGGTACAATAGAGTCTTCCTAATAACAATAGGGAACATTAATCAACAATAAAAACAACTTTATAACCTTCCACTAAAGTGAGTATTCCAAAGTAATTCTCAGAGAAAGTAAAACTATTAGACTGTATTTTAAAATAACTAACTCAGTGGCAGAAATAACATATTAAAATTGTAGATCAAACAGAGCAAGTTTGTTACATAACTGACACCACCAGAATTCATTTTTCCTTCTTCCTCTCAATAAGCTACTGCCTCCAATAAGCCACTATTCCTTGCCTTTTATATTTAATTAGGATATCAAAATCCCTTATTTTCTTAACATGGGCTTAACCCAAAAATGTTACTTTTTTTTTCTTTCTTTTATTCAATAATAATAATAATAATAATAATAATAATAATAATAATAATAATAATAATAATAATAATAATAATAATAATAATAATAATAATAATAATAGTAAAATTGATGAATTTCACTTAGAGAGTAAGTATACCAAACAGTTACACTGGTACAATGTATTTGAAGGACTTAAGTTTATCAACCTTTGATTCACAAAATATAATATATGCCTTTGACAACTATCAGTTCTAAAATACTGTTTTACCTTTTGTTTTAAAATTTTCTAATGTTGTTTTAAGCCTAGATTATATGGCTTCATAAGCACTTACAAATTTCGATTCTTTAATTGCATAGTTAACTTTTTCGTCTTAATTTATGTTTAAGAGTTATTCTGCTACATGGTTTCGTACTCTTCTTTTGTGTATGCTAATTACTGTTACTAAATTTGTCCAGCAATGCAATTACAGATTTTGACTATTAATCTGTAATTGTTTAATATATTGTTCAGCAATGCTAATTGTTTAATCTATAATTTTAAAAATGATAAAACATAATTGCACTTAAAGATGTTAAAGTGGTAATTGATGAACTATTGAATGTGAAGAAAATAAAATGCAAAATATATACTTTCTTATTTTATTACTACAAACTTAAGTTGTTTATATAACAAAAGAAATTACAATAGTAATAATAAAATAATCATAAAATAAAAATAAACAGAATAATATAAGATAAAAGGGAATCAAATTGAATTTCCTTGATTCTTCAACACCCTCAATTAAGATGGTGTATAGATATCTGTCATGCATAACTTGTCTATAAGTCGCTCAAAATTGGAGCTTGTCAAGATATCAATAGTTTGCTAATTAGAAGTCATAAATGGCAGACATATAATTTCAACATTAATTTTTTCTTTTATGAAATGGCGGTCAATCTAATGGTGCTTGGTTCTATCATGTTGTACAGGGTTGTGAGTTATACTTATTGCTGCTTTGCAATCACAAAACAATTTTAATTGTGTAACTTTCATTTTTCAATTTATTCAAAAGTTTACGAATCCACAAAATATCACAAATTCCTTGAGTCATTGCTCTGAATTCGACTTCTGCACTACTTCGAGCAACAACCCCTTGTTTCTTACTTCTCCAAGTGACTAAATCCCCCAAACATAGGCACAATATTCAGTAGTGGATTTTCTATCAGTAACTGATTCTGCCTAATCATTAGTTTTCTTAAAGTACAAACTTTTTCTAAGATTGGATTTCAAGTACCTTAAGATCCAATAAACTGCCTCCAAGTGTTCTTCATAAGAAGAATGCATGAATTGACTTATAACATTTACAGAGAATGCAATGTTTGGTCTAGTGTGGGCTAGATAAATAAGTTTTCCAACCAACCTCTAGTATATTCCAATATCAACAGGAGTGTTTACTTTCTCCCAAAGTTTAGCATTTAATTCCATAGGTGTATCTGCTGGTCTACACCCACGCATCCTAGTTTCCTCTAAGAGATCTAGGATGTATTTTCTTTAAGAAACAACAATCCCTTTCTTTGAGCGAGCAACTTCCATATCAAGAAAACATTTAAGTGCACGTAAATCTTTGATCTCAAATTCTTTTGTCAAATTTTTCTTCAATATTTCCATCTCAATAATGTCATCTCATGTGGGAATAATATCATATACATATACAATTAGAATTCCGACTGAGTGAATTTTTCAAACCGTCCTTGGGGATTGCTTGAGACCATAAAGTGATTTTTTTAGTTTGCACACATTTGAACCAAACTTATCTTCAAAGCCAGGTGGACTATCCATGTATACTTCCTCCTCCAGATCACCATTCAGAAAAGCATGTTTTACATCAAATTGGTTAATAGACCAATCTAAATTCACCGCCAAGGACAAGAGAACTCTAAAAGTGTTTAATTTGGCAACTAGTTTGATTCTTCTCAAGAGCTTTCATCTCCTCAAGAACAACTTCCTTCCACTTTGGAATTTTTAGAGTCTCTTATACATTTTTTGAAATTTCTATTACAGACAACTTAAAGGTAAATGCAGTAAATGCTGCAAATGAAGAGGGTAGTTTTGAGTATGACACATAATTAGACAAAGGATGTTTAGTGCTTGATCTAACATGTTTCCTAATTTCAATAGGAAGGTCTATATCAAGATACTTGACATGACTCTTAAGAATAGAAGAAGACTTACTCATATCAGGATGATGTGTTGGATTAGAAGAACAACTTAAGAATATAAGAAGACTTCATTTTTCTATTTATGGTTTCTTCTTTCAAGATATTTCCCTTCCAAGTAGGATCAGTGGAAGTAAACCTACTTTTTGTCTCTTTATTTGAGTTATTATGTTGTGGCATTTTAGGTGGTCCTTCATTATTATTGACATCAAGAATTTGTTCATTGTGATTTTCATTTGAAATTGTCACCCCTGAATCTGTGTGAATCTCATTCATAAGTGGATTGAGTTCTAATATGGATTCTTGGGCATTTTCTTTCGGTGCATCAATATAAGTCTCATAATTTTGTGACAACATCATATCACCTAAAGTAATTATGTTTTCAAAAGTAAAAGATGAATCTTCCTTAAAATTTCTCCCTGTAAATTTCAACAAAAGTAACATCCATGGTTACAAAAATTCTTTTGACTTTGGTTCAAAACACCTACACCTCTTCAAAGTTGGAGAGTAACCGGTAAAAACACATTTTATTGCTCATGGCTCAAATTTGCCAAGTTGTTTATGTTTATGAACAAAAGTAGTGCAACCAAAGCTTTTAGTGGCAAATTAGTAGTCAAAGGAAAACAATTTCAAAAAACAACAAGAGGAGTATAATAAGCAAAAACATTAGATGACATATGATTAATTAAATATGATGGAGTTAAAACAACTTCACCCCACAAATATTTTGGAACCATATTTGCAAATAGTAAAGCTCTAGCAACCTTTAGCTCTAGCCTATTCTTTCTCTCTGCGATTCTGTTTTGTTGGGGTGCATTAACACAAGAACTTTTATGAACAACCTCATTTGCAAGAAAAAAATTGGACAAAATTATATTCAAATATTCTTTACCGTTGTCATATTTGAAGACTTAAATATAATTTGGTATTGAGTTTGCATCACTTTAAAGAAATTTTTGACAACCTGTCCAACTTCCGATTTTCTTTCAATTAATAAACCTAACAAATTCTAATATATGATCATCAAAAAAATTTATAAACCATTTTTTATTAGAAAATGTGTTTATTCTATTAGGAATCCAAATATTAGTATGATTAACTGAAAATAGTTTTGATTGTTTACATGGTTTTGTAGAAAAAGAAGAACGATGATGTTTAGAAAATTCGCATGTTTTACTATGATAGAATGATGAATCCTTCTTAGAAAATAATTTAGGAAACAAATGTTTCAAATGCGGAAAACTAGAATGTCCTAACTGTAAATGTCATAACATAATATCATCATTATTAGAAGAAACAAGTATAGAATCAAATCAGGTACTCGTTTGAGGTTGGTCTTTGAAGTCGAGTTTATTGTCAAGATAATAAAGTCCTCCATTCTCCTTAGCATTGTCAATCATATTTCCTGAGCTCAAATCCTTAAAAGTGCAATTAGAATGAAAGAAGTTAGACTGACAATTTATATCCTTTGTTAATTTAGTAATGGATAACATATTATATTGATAAATTAAGAACATGTAAGACATCTTTTAATGTTAACAAAGGTGACTGAATAACATACCCTTTCCTTACAATGGCTAAAAGAGAGCCATCTGTAATTTTAATTATGTGGTTACCTACACAAGGACTATATGATGAAAACAAACTTGACTCCCCAATCATATGATCAGTAGCACCATAATCGATAATCCGAGTATGACTAGGAGTGACATTAAGTAGAAAAATATTTGGAAAATTATCTCTCTAAGCTATAGAGCAAGAAGGAGTTTAAGACTCAAGGAGTTTGTACAATTGTTTTTTGGTGAACGGAGACAAGCTTGAAGGAGACTGCTTCTCTTGATAAGAGGTACCAACATGGAGGGCATGACCTTCGTTTCCTCATTTGTTCTTCCAATTTGGAAGTTTTCCATGGAGCTTCCAACATGTATCACATGTGTGCCATGGAAGTTTGCATCTTCCCGTCTTCATTCTTAGTGACCAGGGCAGAGCTTTCAACCTCAACAACAGAAGGTGACTTAACCATCATAACACCTTGTCTTGCCTCTTCTCTTCTACCTTCTAAGAACGCTTTCCGTAGTGATAACAATGGAATCTTTCGCAATATTCTGCCTCAGATTTCATCAAGTCACTTATTAAGCCTAACCAAGAACATGGATACTCGGTCGTTCTCTTGTCTCTTAAGAAACAATAAACTATTCTCACAACACTTCCAATGATCATCATAGAAGAGTTCTAATTCTTAATTGCCATAGTGTCATCAAATCATTATAATTGTTAGTGACATCTCTGTCTCCAGGTTTTGGCATGCCAATATCAGGATTTGAGATCGTAGATTTGAGAAGAATTCTAAATATCAGAATATGTTTCTTTGACAGCCTCCCAAATTTTCTTCGCAGTAGGCAAGAACATAAAAGGTTTTCTAATAGAAAGTTCCATATTACTAACAAACCAAACAATAATAAAAGAGTTACCAAATTTTCAAAACCTGTAATTCAGATGTATTATGGTAGGAATTTGCACCTTTTCTATGAGGAAACCATATTTTCCCTAACTGTCTAGTATTAATCTTGCAGTTTGGGACTTCAATTCCATCTTCAATTAGCATCAGAGCTCGATCTCAAGGTTAGTCACTTTATTGTGTTCGAAGAAAGATCCAAGGGTTTAACACGTATGTATTTAATGAAGAAGCTATCAGAGGAATAATGAACATACCACCTCTTTTTGATGGAGAATGTTTTGAGTATTCGAAGGACATCCAAATATTTTCTTTATTTCATTAGATCTTGAACTTTGGGACTTGGTGGAAGATGGTTATACTGGTCCAAAGAATACTGATGGTATTGTGATTCCAAGGAAAAAGATGGATGTTGATCAAAAGAAGATGTACAACATGCATCATAAATCCACAACATTAATGATAAATGCAATAACCTTCAAGGACTTTGACAAGTGCACCAACAAGGAGACAACCAAAAGTAGTTAAGATAGTCTAATTCTGATTAATGAAGGAAGAAATAAGTTCAAGAAGCAAATTCCAACCTCCTAGTCATAAAGTATAAGCTATTCAAGATGGAAGAAGATGAAGACATTGATATTGTTTTCCACATTCCAGACTCGGGCTAAGATTTAAAGATACTTGAGAATAGTTATACTATTGCTGATCATGTGAAGAATACACTAAGAAGTCTGCCAAGCAAGTCGAGACCTAAGATTATTGTCATTCAGGAAGCAAATGTTGTAAATATTCTTAAGCTTGAAGGATTAATCCCCAGCAACGACGCCAATTTGATCCGCTGTCGCACACGGATCAAATACAATTGATAAAATGTTGATATAGGTAATAACTCAAGTCGGTTCGCAAGGACTTCTGATATAATAATATTAGAAAGGGTTTCTTCTAGATTTTTTTGTTTGAATAGATGAGCAAAACAATTAATCCACTGATTTGAGTTTCAAACCTATCACAGATTCTATCAATGAGTTTAATTTCTAATTCGTGATTATATTCCTATCTGACTATAGAATTAATCAAACAAGCGTAATCAACCCTATGTGAATTCGGTTTCTTTGACTAGATCAAGCATCACAATCATCGATATATTAGAATTAACGATCAAGCGTTGCAAAATTATAATTTAATTAAATTAGAAACCGAAACCAAATTCTTTCAAATGAATTTCACCGATCCTATTAAAATTCAATTTAAGCAATCAGAATATCAATATAATCAAATAAACAGAAATAGAATCATGAAACGAAATTGGCAGTGTAACCGAAATCTCAAGGTGTTGATGAAACTCTGAACTCGTGGATTAATCTGATGAAATTAGCAATCCATGAAATTAAAATAAAAAGTGTTTATATCTTTTCTGAATCTGAATCCTGAAAATACAATCTCTAAGAAAGGAAAGAAACTCCCAATATATAGTACTTGATTTTGGGCTTTAAAAACAAGTGGTCCGTTATTTAAAATTATTATAAAAGTCCAGTTTACAAAATCTGCAATTTAGGCCCAGTAAAATTTTAGTATTCTAACACAAAAGTTGTAGCTCTGATTTTTAGCTTTCCAACGCATGCTTGCATGCGTCAATCCGATATCCAAAGCTCAAGTTATGGCCTACAGAGCGAGCAAGGGTCAAAATGCAAATAAAAAAATTATAATTCAATTTCGACCCAATGTTTAGAAACAAGCTAAAAAATTATTCTAAGCTATAAAGAGCTTTGAAAATACCAAAGTAAAAAGCTAAAAACTTGTGCCCAAATGCTATGATCAAATTCCCCCACACTTACGTTTTTGCACTTTGAGTATAGTAATGCATGCGATTCCAAATATTCTCAGGAATGCAAAGTGGTGAGAGAAAAAAAATATTTCTAGCTTAAGTTTGTAATTCAAGTTGTTGAATTAATGGATTAAATTCTTTTGAGTGAAATGATAGGATGTAGCCAAGTTAATGGCGAACCAGGATAAATTACTTATGTCAGTTTATTCTTGCACTCAGTTTTGTTATTACTTCTACTCCAAGTAAATCATCAAGTGTGAACCAGTTTAATCAAAAAAATAAAAAGTTATCAACTTAGTCAAATACAATTCAGTCACTCTTCTCGTATTTGCACCTTCAATGATCTTTAGGCTCTTGACACGATATGCTGTAGTGTAACTCTTTTTGATAACCTTTAATCCCAAACACTAACGCTTGGAATCAAAAGACCATTTTCTCAGTGTCTTTGTCCCTTTCTATTTGGAAAAGTTCGTACTTTCTTAGAAGCAGGTTTGCCTTTGCTTCATTTACTTGTTTGCTTCCTTCATAGTTGAGGCATAAAGCATCATGGATTGTTTTTGATGATTCTTTGTTGTTGCATTTATCTAACTCTTTAAAGGTGATTGTGTTCATCATAAAGTTTATGGATTTATGATGCATCTTGTATTGTTTCTTTTGTTCATTGTTGTGCTCTTTTAAGGATATTTCCGCACCAACATCAACCTTGTGTGCCACATAGCCATCTTGGACTAATTCCTATAGTTCTAGATCATATGCGATGTAGAAACTTCTCAACATGTCCTTCTTGTATTCGAATATCTCTCCATCAAATAAATGCGGTTTGGTAACATTTCCACTTGTTGCTTCATCACTAGAGTTAGTCATAACAACAAAAATAGTAGGATCTTTTTTCGAACATAGTTAAGTACTAACCATGAAACTGAGCTTTTATTCCAATTGAAGACTGAAAAACACAAGAAACATGGGTTTGAACTGTGTCTTTTTAGAGTAAAAATATTTTCTCAAATACATATATTAATTGAAAAGCATGATAAAACAATATAAAGTAAAGAGATAGAGAAGCTATACACACAACCAATTTAATCAAGTTCACCACCAACAAGGTTGCTACATCCAGTACCTTCACTCTAAAGAATTTAATCCACTAAATCATTGATTTATCATAAGTCCACTAGAATACCCATTAGTATAGATGGTTGTGTTGAAGTCTTCTCAACCATCTAGCGTAGTACGTTCAAGATATTGTGGGCAGCGTCCATTAATGGGTTTGGTTACAAGAATGTTGTTTTAGGTTTTCTAAAAAGCTCTCATAAGAGAATATTACATAGGTATGCACCTATAAGGTAAATGAGTTTTTCTTTAAGATGTAAAATACAAAATCTCTCAAATGTTTTGTGTAACACAAAACACTTATTAAATGAATTACATTGGCTAAGAGCAAAAATGAATTAGAATATGCTAAGAGATAATGAAAATGACCTAATTTTGAATCTAGCGACACAAAAACACTTATTAGATGAAATACATTGGCTAAGAACAAAAATGGATTAGAATAAGCCAAATGATGACAAAAATGATCTTAATGTTAATCCTTTGAGACTAATGCACTTTTCTGATGAACTACATCAAATAAGAACAAAAATGGATTAAAATAAGCCGATGGATGACCAAAATGACTTAAATATTAATTTACTGACACAAACACACTAATTGGATGAATTAAATTGGCTAAGAACAACACTGAATTAGAATAAAGCCGACGAATGATGAAAACAACCTAAATGTTAATCTAGTGACACAAACATACTTATTGGATGAACTAGATTGGCTAAGAACAAAAATGGATTAAAATAAGCCGAAAGATGACAAAAATGACCTAAATGTTAATCTATTGACACAAACACTTATTGGACGAAATACAATGGCTAAGAACTAAAGGGATTAGAATAAGCTGATGGATGATGAAAGCGACCTAAATGTTAATTCATTTTGACTAATGCACTTCTTTGATGAACTAGATTGGCTAAGAACCAAAATGAATTAAAGTAAATCGAGGGATGACGAAAATGACCTAATTTTTAATCCAATGACACAGACACATTTATTTGATGAACTAGGTTTGGCTAAGAACCAAAACCAATTAGAATAAATCGGTGGATGAAAAAAATGACCTAAATGTTAATCCAATGACACAAATGCATTTATTGGATGAACTAGATTGACTAAGAAAACTAATGGATTGAAATAAATCAAGGGATAACGAAAATTACTTAAATGTTAATCCATTGAGACTAATGAACTTATTTGATGAACTAGATTGGCTAAGAACGGAAGTGAATTACAATAAGTTGAGGGATGAGGAAAACAAACTTAATGTTAACGCATTTAGAATAATACACTTTGATAAACTAGATTTTCTATGAACAAAAATGGATTAGAATAAACAGAGGGATGCAAAAATGACCTAACTATTAATCCAATCACCCAAACACATTTATTGGATGAACTAGATTGACTAAGAATCAAAATGAACTAGAATAAGCCGATGGATGACAAAAATGACCTAAATATTAAATTTAATAACACAACTGCACCTATTTGATGAACTATATTGAGTAAGAACAAAAATAGATTACGATAAGCTAGTGGATGACGAAAATGATTTAAATGTTAATCAAATAAAATAAACGCATTTATTGAATTAACTAGATTGGTTAATAACAAAAATTGATAATAGTAGGTCAGATAATGAAAAAAATAACCTAAATGTTAATCCAATGACACAAACGCATTTATTGGATGAATTACATTGGCTACCTTAAGATCTTTAACAAACACAGACTATTCTTCTTGGGTCTAGAATATTTGCTCTGGTGTTTTCCTTTCTCCAGATTTGGATAGTCTGACTTGATTTGTCCTAGTTCATTGCATCCATAGCAGATAATGTTTTTCTTGTCAAAACTTTCATTCCTTCCTCTATTGGACTGCTTGGAATCTTTTTGAGGGAAAGGTTTCCTTTTGTTGTACCATATCCTCTGAATTCTTCTAAGTACGAAGGCAAACTCCTTTTCCTGTGAGTTCAGATTATCTGGACTCAAATGATCTAAATCTATAACATCTGATTTTGATGTTGCCTTTGGAACCTTCTTCTGCTTTGATTTTCAGGCCAGAGTCTTGTTCTTCTCTTTAGACTCATCTTCTTCAAGCTCAATTTCATGTGATATGAGAGAGCTGATTAATTCCTCTAGCATAAGAGTATTAATGTCATTTTCTTCATGAATGACAAAAAGCTTAACCTATTGAGACTTATGCACTTATCCGATGAATTGTATTGCCTAAGAACCAAAATAGATTAGAATTAACTTATAAAACACCAAAAATGACCAAAATCTTAGTCCATTGAGACTTATGAACTTATTGAACGAACTAAATTTGCTATGAACCAAAATGGATTAGAATAAACTTATTAAAGATAAAAAGGAACAAAAACAAAATCCATTGAGACTAAGGAACTTATTGAAAGAACTACACTGGCGAAGAACCAATATGAACTAGAAAAAACATAGTAAAAAGAAAAATGACCAAAATCTTCATACATTGAGACTTATGCACTTATTAGACGAACTACATTGGTTAAAAACCAAATTGATAAGAATAAATCAATTGAAGACCAAAACGACTAAAACCGTAATCCATTGAGACATAGTATTTATCTGGAGAACTATGTTATCTAAGAACTTAAATCAAGTATAGTAAACATGGTTAAGACAAAAATGACCAAAATCTTAATACATTGAGACTTATGAACTTATTGGATGAACTTCATTGGCTAATAACCAAAATCAATTAGAATAAACCTATTAAAGACAAAATTGACCAAAATCTTAATCCATTGAGAATGACAAGATCAAGGAAGAAACGTCAAAGGCTTTTTCTAAAAAGGACAAAACTGTTTTAAATGCTAAACCAGAAAAGTCAAAAAGCAGTTTTCAAAGAAGGATTATTTTTATTCTGATATATTGGTTCAGTCAAAATACAGAGCACCTCCAACAGCTCTTTTGTACCTTCATTCAGTGCTTCTACAGCCTATAAATAGAAGACCAATATCCAGAATCAAGTCAAGAAATTCAAATGCTGAAACATCCATAAATCAATCACATACATACTTGAAATTTTGCTCGTTCGCAAAAAACAGAGGCTATCATACATTCTGCTATTTCGCAAAAACAATTGCTGATTCTTATTCATATAGTAGATTGCGTAATTATCAATAAACCCTTTGTAAAGAATCAATTCTCAAACAAGAGTTGAGAAATTTCAGATTCTGTCAAAACAATCAAATTGTAAAAACTCAAACTATAAGAGTTTCTTCATAGTTTGTTTAAGATTATATTCTATGAAGGTTAGATAGGTGCTGTTATTGCTTTCTGGGTGGAAAGTAATAGAGATTGAAATAGATCAAGGTTGATCTAGACTAGGTGTTGTAAGATCAAGAAGGTTCTTTGTTTTTAAACACATAGTGGAAAATCTCACAGTGTGAGGACTGGACGTAACCCACGTTGGGTGAACAAGGATAAAATCCTTGAGTGGTATTCTCTATCCTATCTCTTTATTTATCATATTGAATTGATCAACTAAGATAAAACATAAACTGATTTTCTGTGTTAAGCTAATCAAGGAACGTTCTCTGTTTTACATCAAAAACCAAGAACGTTCTCCGTTTTCTGTTTTCATAACCAAGATCAATCTTGAGTTATTTTATTAAGTTTTAACAGGAATTTTTAAAAGGTGCATTTACAATTCAAACCCCCCTTTCTTGTAAATCGAAATTGTTACTTCACTAATAACCAAAACGGACTAGAATAAGTCTAGTAAAAATAAAATGACCAAAATCTAAATCCATTGAGACTTATGCAATTATCTGATAAATTACATTACCTAAGAGCCAAAATTGATTAGAAAAAATTTATTAAAGACAAAAAGGCGCAAATGCTTAATCCATTCAAACTAACACACTTATTGGAAGAACTTTTGGATAAGAACCATAACATACTACAATAAACCTAGTGAAGATAAAAATGAACAACATCTTAATCTATAGACATTTATGCACTTATTGAACAAACTACGTTGCTTACGAATAAAATTGGATTAGAATAAATCAATTAAAGACAAAAATGACGAAAATTTTAATCTATTGAGTCTTATGCATTTATTAAGCGAACTACATTCGCTAACAAACCAAAATGGATTAGGTTAATCTTAATAAAGACAAAAATGCCCAAATTCTTATTCCATTAAAACTAACGCACTTATTGGACGAACTACATTGATTACAAACCAAAATGGACTAGAATAAACCTAGTCAAGTCCAATTTTACCCTAAATTTAATCCATTGAGACTAACACAGTTATTGGAAGAACTATATTGGATAAGAACCAAAACGTACTACAATAGACTTAGTAAGGACAAAAATGACCAAAATATTAATACACTGAATAGAATAAACATGAACCAAAATGGATTAGGTTAATCTTAATAAAGACAAAAATGCCCAAATTCTTATTCCATTAAAACTAACGCACTTATTGGACGAACTACATTGATTACAAACCAAAATGGATTAGGTTAATCTTAATAAAGACAAAAATGCCCAAATTCTTATTCCATTAAAACTAACGCACTTATTGGACGAACTACATTGATTACAAACCAAAATGGACTAGAATAAACCTAGTCAAGTCCAATTTTACCCTAAATTTAATCCATTGAGACTAACACAGTTATTGGAAGAACTATATTGGATAAGAACCAAAACGTACTACAATAGACTTAGTAAGGACAAAAATGACCAAAATATTAATACACTGAATAGAATAAACCTATTAAAGTCAATAGTTACCAAAAACTTAATTCATAGAGTGTAACACACTTATTGGAAGATCCTCAAACAGACCACGATTCTTGAAGGAGGATCGGACTATTACTTTTGGAAAAAAAAAATGCAGCTGTTCTTAAAGTCTCAAGACACAGGAATGTGGTGTATCATTACAGATGGAGATTTCACACCAAGGGTTGATCAAAATGACTCAAACTCTGCCTTGAAAAGAGAAGCAAACTGGACAGCAGATGATAAAGCTAAGGTACTTTTAAATTATAAAGCCCAATTATTCTTATCATGTGTTTTAAGCAGGAAAGAAAGTGAAAGGGTAGATGAATGCAAAACTGCAAAAGAAGTTTGGGATACATTACAAACTCGTCATGAAGGAACAAGCCATGTCAAAGAAACAATAATAGACATTGGTAAAAGGAAATTCGAACTGTTCGAAATGCAAGAAGGAGAAAATATTGATGAAATGTACTCAAGATTCACTACAATAGTAAACGAAATGTGTTCTCTTGGCAAAGCTTACACAGTGCAAGAAAGAGTAAGAAAAATCATGAGGTGCCTCCCAATCATTTGGAGACCAATGGTAACAGCTATAAGTTAAGCCAAGAACCTTGAATTGTAAGACCCATAATTTTAAAGTACCATTTATGTATTTTTGGCGTATTTTGGATTTTCGCTCGGAGGCTTTTAAGCCAAAGTTAATAATATTTTGGAGTTTTATAATCAAAAAGATATTTTAATGCCGATTAAAATTTCTCGTCGATAAATAAATTGAATTTAACTGCGGAAATCCTTTACGGAGAATTTAAGGCGTTTCGGGTGAAACGGTAATTTAATAAATATCTAGATTTTGAGATATTTGTTAAGTTATATTTATTATATTTATATATGTTTGTTTGGAGGGAAAAAGAAAGGAAAACTAGAAGGAAGGAAAAGGAAAAGAAAATAGTATATAAAGGAAGGAAGGAAAAAGGAAGAAAGGAAAAACAAAGGAAAGAAAAAGAAAGGAAGGAAATTTCCAAATTTCCATCTCCTTCCTCTGAACCTCACGCGAGCAAAACCCAAAATTCCATCCTTCTCCATTTTTCGTTTTCGTTGCTTCCTTTTCTTCAAAGCTAGTGACCCAAGGTTGGGTGAGAGTTAGATCAAGGTTTTCGCAACTCCACTCTTCCTCTTTGATTCGAAAACGAAGAAAAACCGTTTTGAGGTCTAAACACAAACCCCTCCGTTTCTTCTAGATCCGAACCTCATTTCTCGAAGAGACAGAAGGGAAAGTTGCTCACCACCACGCTACGGTGCTAGTGAACTAATTTGGAAGCGGCGTTGCAAGCGGAAAATTTACCGGAATTACTCGTGGTACCGGAAACACGCGTTAAAGCTAACGTTGAGGTAAGGGCTCCTTCCAAACTTCTAGTTTGCATTAGGGACTTATCTGTGGTTGTGTGGGAAGGAATTTGTTAGGGTTTAATGTATCGATTTGGGGAAAAACGAAACTAATGCGTTATGGGTAAAACCTTAAAGTTAGGTTTTGTTTATATTGATGAATGGTTCGTGGTAAATGAATTTGAAGACATTGTGTAAGATTTTGGGTAAAACAAACTTGTGTGTTTTGAGTAGTGGATTGTGTCGATTTGTGTTCGTTGTTTTTTTGACATGCTCTTAATTGATATTGATGAAATTTGATATGTGTATGGTTGGATTTGTGAATAAATGAATTGATATGTTTTGATGTGAGAATTTGTTGAGTTTGTGTTGTGTGAAATTTGAAAACCATTAAGTTAAATGAGTATTAAGAATGG
This sequence comes from Cicer arietinum, assembly GCF_000331145.2. Classification (NCBI taxonomy): domain Eukaryota; kingdom Viridiplantae; phylum Streptophyta; class Magnoliopsida; order Fabales; family Fabaceae; genus Cicer; species Cicer arietinum. The sequence goes on along the minus strand of NC_021160.2, from coordinate 26,323,217 downwards.
GGAATCTCTTAATGTCTCGTTTACTTAATGTGCGTTTGTTTGTGAAAAATCGTTTAAGTTAACTGGGCGTTAAGAATGGGGAATCTCTTAATGTCTCGGTTACTTAATATTTTGTTTTGAAAACCGTTTAAGTTAACTGGACGTTAAGGAGGGGGAATCTCTTAAGGTCTCGGTTACTTAATATTTTGTTTTAAAGAAAAATCGTTTAAGTTAACTGGGCGTTAAGAATGGGGAATCTCTTAATGTCTCGGTTACTTAATATTTTGTTTTAAAGAAAAATCGTTTAAGTTAACTGGGCGTTAAGAATGGGGAATCTCTTAATGTCTCGGTTACTTAATATTTTGTTTTGAAAACCGTTTAAGTTAACTGGACGTTATGGAGGGGGAATCTCTAAATGTCTCGGTTACTTAATATTTTGTTTTAAAGAAAAATCGTTTAAGTTAACTGGGCGTTAAGAATGGGGAATCTCTTAATGTCTCGGTTACTTAACATTTTGTTTTGAAAACCGTTTAAGTTAACTGGGCGTTAAGAATGGGGAATCTCTTAATGTCTCGGTTACTTAACATTTTGTTTTGAAAACCGTTTAAGTTAACTGGACGTTAAGGAGGGGGAATCTCTTAATGTCTCGGTTACTTAACATTTTGTTTTGAAAACCGTTTAAGTTAACTGGACGTTAAGGAGGGGGAATCTCTTAATGTCTCGGTTACTTAATATTTTGTTTTAAAGAAAAATCGTTTAAGTTAACTGGGCGTTAAGAATGGGGAATCTCTTAATGTCTCGGTTACTTAATATTTTGTTTTAAAGAAAAATCGTTTAAGTTAACTGGGCGTTAAGAATGGGGAATCTCTTAATGTCTCGGTTACTTAATATTTTGTTTTAAAGAAAAATCGTTTAAGTTAACTGGGCGTTAAGAATGGGGAATCTCTTAATGTCTCGGTTACTTAACATTTTGTTTTGAAAACCGTTTAAGCTAACTGGGCGTTAAGAATGGGGAATCTCTTAATGTCTCGGTTACTTAATATTTTGTTTTGAAAACCGTTTAAGTTAACTGGACGTTAAGGAGGGGGAATCTCTTAATGTCTCGGTTACTTAATATTTTGTTTTAAAGAAAAATCGTTTAAGTTAACTGGGCGTTAAGAACGGGGAATCTCTTAATGTCTCGGTTACTTAATATTTTGTTTTAAAGAAAAATCGTTTAAGTTAACTGGGCGTTAAGAACGGGGAATCTCTTAATGTCTCGGTTACTTAACATTTTGTTTTGAAAACCGTTTAAGCTAACTGGGCGTTAAGAATGGGGAATCTCTTAATGTCTCGGTTACTTAATATTTTGTTTTAAAGAAAAATCGTTTAAGTTAACTGGGCGTTAAGAATGGGGAATCTCTTAATGTCTCGGTTACTTAATATTTTGTTTTAAAGAAAAATCGTTTAAGTTAACTGGGCGTTAAGAATGGGGAATCTCTTAATGTCTCGGTTACTTAATATTTTGTTTTGAAAACCGTTTAAGTAAACTGGGCGTTAAGAATGGGGAATCTCTTAATGTCTCGGTTACTTAATATTTTGTTTTGAAAACCGTTTAAGTTAACTGGACGTTAAGGAGGGGGAATCTCTTAATGTCTCGGTTACTTAATATTTTGTTTTAAAGAAAAATCGTTTAAGTTAACTGGGCGTTAAGAACGGGGAATCTCTTAATGTCTCGGTTACTTAATATTTTGTTTTGAAAACCGTTTAAGTTAACTGGACGTTAAGGAGGGGGAATCTCTTAATGTCTCGGTTACTTAATATTTTGTTTTAAAGAAAAATCGTTTAAGTTAACTGGGCGTTAAGAACGGGGAATCTCTTAATGTCTCGGTTACTTAATATTTTGTTTTAAAGAAAAATCGTTTAAGTTAACTGGGCGTTAAGAACGGGGAATCTCTTAATGTCTCGGTTACTTAATATTTTGTTTTGAAAACCGTTTAAGTAAACTGGGCGTTAAGAATGGGGAATCTCTTAATGTCTCGGTTACTTAATATTTTGTTTTAAAGAAAAATCGTTTAAGTTAACTGGGCGTTAAGAACGGGGAATCTCTTAATGTCTCGGTTACTTAATATTTTGTTTTAAAGAAAAATCGTTTAAGTTAACTGGGCGTTAAGAATGGGGAATCTCTTAATGTCTCGGTTACTTAACATTTTGTTTTGAAAACCGTTTAAGTAAACTGGGCGTTAAGAATGGGGAATCTCTTAATGTCTCGGTTACTTAACATTTTGTTTTGAAAACCGTTTAAGTTAACTGGACGTTAAGGAGGGGGAACCTCTTAATGTCTCGGTTACTTAATATTTTGTTTTGAAAACCGTTTAAGTAAACTGGGCGTTAAGAATGGGGAATCTCTTAATGTCTCGGTTACTTAATATTTTGTTTTGAAAACCGTTTAAGTAAACTGGGCGTTAAGAATGGGGAATCTCTTAATGTCTCGGTTACTTAATATTTTGTTTTGAAAACCGTTTAAGTAAACTGGGCGTTAAGAATGGGGAATCTCTTAATGTCTCGGTTACTTAATATTTTGTTTTAAAGAAAAATCGTTTAAGTTAACTGGGCGTTAAGAACGGGGAATCTCTTAATGTCTCGGTTACTTAATATTTTGTTTTAAAGAAAAATCGTTTAAGTTAACTGGGCGTTAAGAATGGGGAATCTCTTAATGTCTCGGTTACTTAATATTTTGTTTTGAAAACCGTTTAAGTAAACTGGGCGTTAAGAATGGGGAATCTCTTAATGTCTCGGTTACTTAATATTTTGTTTTGAAAACCGTTTAAGTAAACTGGGCGTTAAGAATGGGGAATCTCTTAATGTCTCGGTTACTTAATATTTTGTTTTGAAAACCGTTTAAGTAAACTGGGCGTTAAGAATGGGGAATCTCTTAATGTCTCGGTTACTTAATATTTTGTTTTGAAAACCGTTTAAGTAAACTGGGCGTTAAGAATGGGGAATCTCTTAATGTCTCGGTTACTTAACATTTTGTTTTGAAAACCGTTTAAGTTAACTGGACGTTAAGGAGGGGGAATCTCTTAATGTCTCGGTTACTTAATATTTTGTTTTGAAAACCGTTTAAGTAAACTGGGCGTTAAGAATGGGGAATCTCTTAATGTCTCGGTTACTTAATATTTTGTTTTGAAAACCGTTTAAGTAAACTGGGCGTTAAGAATGGGGAATCTCTTAATGTCTCGGTTACTTAATATTTTGTTTTGAAAACCGTTTAAGTAAACTGGGCGTTAAGAATGGGGAATCTCTTAATGTCTCGGTTACTTAATATTTTGTTTTAAAGAAAAATCGTTTAAGTTAACTGGGCGTTAAGAATGGGGAATCTCTTAATGTCTCGGTTACTTAATATTTTGTTTTGAAAACCGTTTAAGTAAACTGGGCGTTAAGAATGGGGAATCTCTTAATGTCTCGGTTACTTAACATTTTGTTTTGAAAACCGTTTAAGTAAACTGGGCGTTAAGAATGGGGAATCTCTTAATGTCTCGGTTACTTAATATTTTGTTTTGAAAACCGTTTAAGTTAACTGGACGTTAAGGAGGGGGAATCTCTTAATGTCTCGGTTACTTAATATTTTGTTTTGAAAACCGTTTAAGTAAACTGGGCGTTAAGAATGGGGAATCTCTTAATGTCTCGGTTACTTAATATTTTGTTTTGAAAACCGTTTAAGTAAACTGGGCGTTAAGAATGGGGAATCTCTTAATGTCTCGGTTACTTAATATTTTGTTTTGAAAACCGTTTAAGTAAACTGGGCGTTAAGAATGGGGAATCTCTTAATGTCTCGGTTACTTAATATTTTGTTTTGAAAACCGTTTAAGTAAACTGGGCGTTAAGAATGGGGAATCTCTTAATGTCTCGGTTACTTAATATTTTGTTTTGAAAACCGTTTAAGTAAACTGGGCGTTAAGAATGGGGAATCTCTTAATGTCTCGGTTACTTAATATTTTGTTTTGAAAACCGTTTAAGTAAACTGGGCGTTAAGAATGGGGAATCTCTTAATGTCTCGGTTACTTAATATTTTGTTTTGAAAACCGTTTAAGTAAACTGGGCGTTAAGAATGGGGAATCTCTTAATGTCTCGGTTACTTAATATTTTGTTTTGAAAACCGTTTAAGTAAACTGGGCGTTAAGAATGGGGAATCTCTTAATGTCTCGGTTACTTAATATTTTGTTTTGAAAACCGTTTAAGTAAACTGGGCGTTAAGAATGGGGAATCTCTTAATGTCTCGGTTACTTAATATTTTGTTTTGAAAACCGTTTAAGTAAACTGGGCGTTAAGAATGGGGAATCTCTTAATGTCTCGGTTACTTAATATTTTGTTTTGAAAACCGTTTAAGTAAACTGGGCGTTAAGAATGGGGAATCTCTTAATGTCTCGGTTACTTAATATTTTGTTTTGAAAACCGTTTAAGTTAACTGGACGTTAAGGAGGGGGAATCTCTTAATGTCTCGGTTACTTAATATTTTGTTTTGAAAACCGTTTAAGTTAACTGGACGTTAAGGAGGGGGAATCTCTTAATGTCTCGGTTACTTAATATTTTGTTTTGAAAACCGTTTAAGTTAACTGGACGTTAAGGAGGGGGAATCTCTTAATGTCTCGGTTACTTAATATTTTGTTTTGAAAACCGTTTAAGTTAACTGGACGTTAAGGAGGGGGAATCTCTTAATGTCTCGGTTACTTAACATTTTGTTTTGAAAACCGTTTAAGTTAACTGGACGTTAAGGAGGGGGAATCTCTTAATGTCTCGGTTACTTAACATTTTGTTTTGAAAACCGTTTAAGTTAACTGGACGTTAAGGAGGGGGAATCTCTTAATGTCTCGGTTACTTAATATTTTGTTTTGAAAACCGTTTAAGTTAACTGGACGTTAAGGAGGGGGAATCTCTTAATGTCTCGGTTACTTAATATTTTGTTTTGAAAACCGTTTAAGTTAACTGGACGTTAAGGAGGGGGAATCTCTTAATGTCTCGGTTACTTAATATTTTGTTTTGAAAACCGTTTAAGTTAACTGGACGTTAAGGAGGGGGAATCTCTTAATGTCTCGGTTACTTAACATTTTGTTTTGAAAACCGTTTAAGTTAACTGGACGTTAAGGAGGGGGAATCTCTTAATGTCTCGGTTACTTAACATTTTGTTTTGAAAACCGTTTAAGCTAATTGGGCGTTAAGAATGGGGAATCTCTTAATGTCTCGGTTACTTAACATTTTGTTTTGAAAACCGTTTAAGCTAATTGGGCGTTAAGAATGGGGAATCTCTTAATGTCTCGGTTACTTAACATTTTGTTTTGAAAACCGTTTAAGCTAATTGGGCGTTAAGAATGGGGAATCTCTTAATGTCTCGGTTACTTAACATTTTGTTTTGAAAACCGTTTAAGCTAATTGGGCGTTAAGAATGGGGAATCTCTTAATGTCTCGGTTACTTAACATTTTGTTTTGAAAACCGTTTAAGCTAATTGGGCGTTAAGAATGGGGAATCTCTTAATGTCTCGGTTACTTATTATTTTGTTTGGAAAATTGTTTAAGTTAACTGGGCGTTGAGAATGGGGAATCTCTTAATGTCTCGGTTACTTAATGTTCGTTTTTGAAAATCGTTTCAGTAAATGAGTATTAAGAATGGGGAATCTCTTAATGACTTATTTACTGAATGTTTTGTCTTGAAAATCGTTAAGTTAAATGAGAATTAAGAATGGGGAATCTCTTAATGACTTATTTACTGAATGTTTTGTCTTGAAAATCGTTAAGTTAAATGAGAATTAAGAATGGGGAATCTCTTAATGACTTATTTACTGAATGTTTTGTCTTGAAAATCGTTAAGTTAAATGAGAATTAAGAATGGGGAATCTCTTAATGACTTATTTACTGAATGTTTTGTCTTGAAAATCGTTAAGTTAAATGAGAATTAAGAATGGGGAATCTCTTAATGACTTATTTACTGAATGTTTTGTCTTGAAAATCGTTAAGTTAAATGAGAATTAAGAATGGGGAATCTCTTAATGACTTATTTACTGAATGTTTTGTCTTGAAAATCGTTAAGTTAAATGAGAATTAAGAATGGGGAATCTCTTAATGACTTATTTACTGAATGTTTTGTCTTGAAAATCGTTAAGTTAAATGAGAATTAAGAATGGGGAATCTCTTAATGACTTATTTACTGAATGTTTTGTCTTGAAAATCGTTAAGTTAAATGAGAATTAAGAATGGGGAATCTCTTAATGACTTATTTACTGAATGTTTTGTCTTGAAAATCGTTAAGTTAAATGAGAATTAAGAATGGGGAATCTCTTAATGACTTATTTACTGAATGTTTTGTCTTGAAAATCGTTAAGTTAAATGAGAATTAAGAATGGGGAATCTCTTAATGACTTATTTACTGAATGTTTTGTCTTGAAAATCGTTAAGTTAAATGAGAATTAAGAATGGGGAATCTCTTAATGACTTATTTACTGAATGTTTTGTCTTGAAAATCGTTAAGTTAAATGAGAATTAAGAATGGGGAATCTCTTAATGACTTATTTACTGAATGTTTTGTCTTGAAAATCGTTAAGTTAAATGAGAATTAAGAATGGGGAATCTCTTAATGACTTATTTACTGAATGTTTTGTCTTGAAAATCGTTAAGTTAAATGAGAATTAAGAATGGGGAATCTCTTAATGACTTATTTACTGAATGTTTTGTCTTGAAAATCGTTAAGTTAAATGAGAATTAAGAATGGGGAATCTCTTAATGACTTATTTACTGAATGTTTTGTCTTGAAAATCGTTAAGTTAAATGAGAATTAAGAATGGGGAATCTCTTAATGACTTATTTACTGAATGTTTTGTCTTGAAAATCGTTAAGTTAAATGAGAATTAAGAATGGGGAATCTCTTAATGACTTATTTACTGAATGTTTTGTCTTGAAAATCGTTAAGTTAAATGAGAATTAAGAATGGGGAATCTCTTAATGACTTATTTACTGAATGTTTTGTCTTGAAAATCGTTAAGTTAAATGAGAATTAAGAATGGGGAATCTCTTAATGACTTATTTACTGAATGTTTTGTCTTGAAAATCGTTAAGTTAAATGAGAATTAAGAATGGGGAATCTCTTAATGACTTATTTACTGAATGTTTTGTCTTGAAAATCGTTAAGTTAAATGAGAATTAAGAATGGGGAATCTCTTAATGACTTATTTACTGAATGTTTTGTCTTGAAAATCGTTAAGTTAAATGAGAATTAAGAATGGGGAATCTCTTAATGACTTATTTACTGAATGTTTTGTCTTGAAAATCGTTAAGTTAAATGAGAATTAGGGGATTGAGAACCTCATTTTACTTTCATTTTAACTGGCAAAGTATTGTATGAACTTTTCGCATATTGAAAATCCTGCTAAGGTGCATGCTTAGTTGAAAAGTTATTTTAGCATTTAAAACTTAAATGTTATGTGTTAACTGTTATTTTCGGTTGGTGACCTTTACAATTATTGTGGAAATCTGGGCTTTGCCCTCAGATGAGAGTCAGGGCGATCTTACCGGTTCGTACCCTACGGACGGAAATGGAGAAGGGAACGCTTGACTGCAGCTACGTTAGGAGGATCTCACGGGGCGCGTGGAGATCAGTCAGGGTGTTTAGTTGTTTTGTAAAATGATCAGACTAGGTTGTCACAGAGGGAACAGATGTCTTTCTTTTGTATTGCATTTATTTTAAAATGGAAGACTGTACCTATACTAATATTGTCAGCTTGACATGTTATTTTCGATGGGTTACATGTACCATTTGTTGTTGGGTAAATGGTTTGGATTTATAATTGGAGTAACTTTTCCGCTGCCTGTAAATTATAATGACTCAATTATTTATCCAAAGGCATTTCTTTATTTATTCCTCTGTTTTAGTTTAATTACTTTTAAAAAAAAAATATACCCTCGCTTTGAAAAACGGGGTGTTACATGAATCACTGCCTCTGGAAGAATTAATTGGAACATTAAGAGTACATGAAGTACTGTTACAAGAAGACAAACCAGTCAAGAAAGGAAAGGCAATAGCACTAAAAGCTTCTCAAGACAAAATCACAATACAACTAGAGGAAGAACCAAAAGAAAATGAATAGGAAGATGCTGATGAAATTGCGCTTCTTACTAGAAGAATACAGAGAATGATGAGAAGAAGAGATCAAATCCAGAAGGGATTTCAAAACAAAATTCCTAAAACAGAGGTTGACAAGAGTCAAGTTACATGCTTTGGATGCAACAAATTAGGACATTACAAAGCATATTGCCCCTCAAACAGAAATCCACCAAAACGATTTCCTTTCAAAAAGAAATCAATGATGGCAACATGGGATGATTCAGAAGAATCAGAAACTGAAGAAGAAGAAGAAGCCAACATATGCTTAATGGCAAAAACAGAAGAAGAAGAAGAGGTAATGAATTCTGAACCTTGTCATTTATGTGAACAAATGGGAAAAGAATTTGATAACTTGTTAAATGACTCAAATCTTCTTATTCAAAAATGTAGTTCTTTAAAAGAACAATTTTATAAAGAAAAAGAAGAAAAAGAAGAAAGTGAGTCTAAAAATAATCTGTTAAAAAATATCATTCAAGAGTTGAAAGAAACTAAGATTTTTGAAAATCAAGAATGTCAAGAACGTTCTGCACTATAAACGGAGAACGTTCGATTAAAAAATAAAAACGAACTTCTCAAAACAGATTTACTAAATTTCATTAAAGCCACTGAAATCTTTCATAATATCATGGGATCTCAAATAGGAATTTTTGATAAAGCTGGTCTTGGTTTCAATCAAACCCAAAAAACCAAGCTATATGAAAATTTCTTTGTCCCAGAAAGAAAGGAAGAAAAATGCAAGACTAGATGCTCATATTGTAAAAAACTTGGACATCTGGAATTTGCTAGCTATTTTAGAAAAAGAGATGAAAAGATTGAAAGAAAAAAGGTTTTTAAAAAAGAGAATCATTCTGTCAAAACTGTGCCAAAAAAACAGCAAAACGGAGAACATTCTCCAGGATGGCTCCCAAACGGAGAAAGTTCCAAATCACAAGCTGCACGCTTTGGAAACACTTTTAAACCAAAGCTTAAATCTTTTGAAACCTACATTGTTAAATCTATTTCAAAACCAACAACTAAAAACACAGCTGGTTTTAAAAATAAAGGAATGATATACCATTTCAAAGAAAAAACTAACTCTCAAGGACCCAAAACAAAGTGGGTACCTAAGGCTGAAATAATATCACATGCAGGTTGGTTTTCCAAGTATAAAGAGAAAGCCTTGGTTCTTGGATGGTTGCTTTTCAAGGCAAATGACAGGAGATAAAAACTGTTTCATAACCTTCATCTAGAAGGATGGTGGTTTGGTCACTTTTGGCAATGATGACCAAGCTCAAATTAAAGGTAATGGCATTGGTAAGACAAACTCTGCTCAAATAAATAATGTTCAATATGTAGAAGGTTTAAAACACAATTTATTAAGCATAAGTCAGCTATGTGACAATGGATGCGAAGTCGTCTTTAAGCCAAATGTATGTGAAATCAAGAAAGCTAAAACTGGAGAAATTCTGTTTTCTGGAAAACGAAAGAAAAATTTGTATGTTTTATATCTTGAAGAATTACATGATGAATCATGCTTTATATCAATCAATAAAGATAAATGGATTTGGCATAAAAGGGCTGGGCACATTAGTATGAAAACCGTTTCAAAAATTTCCAAACTTGATCTTGTTAGAGGCTTACCAAAACATAATTTTGAGAAAGATAAAATATGTGAAGCTTGTGCCAAAGGTAAGCAAGTCAAAAGTATCTTTCACGTAAAAGATTTTGTAACAACAAATAGAACTCTCAAACTACTTCACATAGATTTATTTGGGCCTGTCAAAACAACAAGTCTAGGAGGAATGAAATATGGTTTTGTTATTGTTGATGATTTATCAAGATTTACATGGGTTCTATTTTTAAAACAAAAGGATGATGCTTTTGAAGCAT
>NC_021160.2:26307987-26313197 GCF_000331145.2 Cicer arietinum | reverse complement strand
TCAAACTACTTCACATAGATTTATTTGGGCCTGTCAAGACAACAAGTCTAGGAGGAATGAAATATGGTTTTGTTATTGTTGATGATTTCTCAAGATTTACATGGGTTCTGTTTTTTTTTAAAAAAAGGATGATGCTTTTGAAGCATTCAAAACATTTTGTAAAAGAGTTCAAAACGAAAAAGAATCCAACATCATTTCTGTAAGAAGTGATCATGGAAGAGAATTCATCAATGCTTCATTCAAAAACTTTTTTGATGAACTCGGTATATCTCACAATCTTTCATGTGCAAGAACTCCACAACAAAATGGAGTTGTTGAAAGAAAAAATAGAACACTACAAGAAATGGCAAGAACTATTTTAGAAGAATCAAATGTTGAAAGATACTTTTGGGCTGAAGCCATAAATACATCTTGTTATATTTTAAACTGAGTGTCTATCAGAAAAATCATCAACAAAACTCCATACAAAATCTGGAAAAACAGAAAACCAAACATCTCTTACATTCACATCTTTGGGTGTTATTGTTACACTTTAAACAACATAGATCTTATTGGAAAATTTGATGCAAAATCTGACAAAGCAATCTTTCTTGGATACTCAACCGAATCTAAAGGTTATAGAGTGTTCAATTTAAGAACTAACGTTGTTGAAATAAGTATGCATGTATTGTGTGATGAGTTTGATGACTTAGACATAAGTAAAAAGGATGAGGAAGAAGAAACTCCAATTGAAAAACAGCAGCAAAACAGTGTGCAGAAAACAGAGATTGATAAACAATCTTCGTTTCATTCTCCACAAAAAAGTTGGAAAACAACTGAAGATCATCCTCAAACCCAGATCATTGGAGACACGGTTGATGGAATCAGAACCAGAAAATTATTCAAGAATGATGAAAACAACATGGCAATGATATCTCAGATTCAACCAAAATCAATCAAAGATGCATTTTCTGATCAATCTTGGGTAAATGCCATGAAGGAAGAACTACTGCAATTTGAGAAAAATGAAGTTTGGACTCTAGTACCAGATCCATTAGATCAAACAGTCATTGACACTCGATGGGTATTCAGAAACAAACTTGATGAAGAAGGTAAAGTTGTTAGAAATAAAGCAAGAATAGTAGCTCAAGGCTACAATCAACAAGAAGGTATAGACTATGATGAAACCTTTGCTCCAGTTGCAAGGTTAGAAGCTATTCGAATACTTCTTGCATATGCATCTTGTAACACCCCGTTTTTCAAAGCGAGGGTATATTTTTTTTTTTAAAAGAAATTAAAATAAAACAAGGTAAAACAAATGAGGAAATGTCTTTGGATAAATAATTGAGTCATTATAATTTACGCAGCGGAAAAGTTTCTCCAATTATAAATCCAAAACATTTACATAACATCAAATGGTACATGGAACCCATCCAAAGATGATATCAAACTGATAATATTTGTATAAGTACAGTTTTCCAAACTAAAAATACTTCAAACCAAAAAGAAGGACCCCTAGTCCCTATACATCATCCTAATCTGATCATCCTACCAAAAAGCTATACACCCTGAGTAATCTCCACGCGCCCCGTGAGATCCTCCTAACGTAACAGCAGTCAAGCGTTCCCATCTCCATCCCTGTCCGTAGGGTACGAACCAGTAGGGCCGTCCTGACTCTCATCTGAGGGCAAAGCCCAGATTTCCACAATAGTGTAAAGGGTCACCAACCAGAAAATAACAGTTAACACATAGCAATTAAGTTTTTGAATGCTCAAAACAACTTTTCAACTAAGCATGCACCTTAACAGGATTTTCAATATGCGAAAAGTTCATACAGTACATTGCCAATGAAAATGAAGGTAAAATGCAGTTCTCGATCTCCTAATTAACACATAATAAAACAAGACATGGATAGATTCATGAGCAATTAATCATACAACTAAAAATGAGGATTTTCACTGAGCCAATCGATTGGGCAATCGATTGGGGTGAAGATTTTTAATGAAAATAGAATCCTGGGCTGAATCAATCGATTTGGCAATCGATTGACAGGATAACGGAGCCCCTGACTTAATACCAATCGATTTCCAAATCGATTTCCTGAAGGTTTTTAGTGAAATTTTGAACTCTGGCTTGATTCAATCGATTGGGCAATCGATTGACAGGATAGCTGAGCCCCTGACTTAATGGCCAATCGATTGGGCAATCGATTTCGAAAGGGATTTTCAAAAAAACTGATTACAAAATCGATTGGCTAATCGATTTTGTTCATTTGGCCAAGCCCCTGACTTCCATCCAATCGATTGGGAAATCGATTTCCCTGATCATTTTTCCAAAAATTCATGAATTAACCTAAGTCATTCCTAATCAAGTTCACAACTTAACACTTAGCAATTTCTACGCGATTACCACGGCAATTGGGATCTCGATAACCATCTTACTTACACACAATAATCAACACATAACACTTAGCATTTTCAACGCAATTAACACGATAAATCAAATTCAAATCACTCAATCATAAAACTCAATCAAACACGACTCGTGTGCCAAGCACCCTAATGCAATGCGTATATGCCAAAATGCATGGACTCGGAATTCCAAACCAAAACCCTCCTCGAAGGGCCGTAAATCATAATTGTACCGCCTATCGCAGGCCAAAGTACCAATTACCGAGGTGCCACCTATCACGGGTCAGCACGATTTACTAAAATGCGTAAATCATAAACGTACCACCTATCACGGGTCAGTACAGTTTACCGAGGTGTCACCTATCACGGGTCAACACGATTTACTAAAAGAAAAAGCGGGAATCGTAAACGTACCGCCTATCACAGACCAGTACTGTTTACCTAGGTGCCACCTATCACGGGTCAGCACAATTCACCAAAAATGTAAATCGTAAATGTACCACCTATCACGGGTCAGTACAGTTTACCAAGGTGTCACCTATCACGGGTCAACACGATTTACTAAATAGTAACTCGTAAACGTACCACCTATCACGGGTCAGTACAGTTTACCAAGGTGTCACCTATCACGGGTCAACACGAATTACTAAATAGTAAATCGTAAACGTACAACCTATCACGGGTCAGTACAGTTTACCAAGGTGTCACCTATCACGGGTCGACACAATTTACCAAATGAAATGCATGAGCATACACAGACTCCATTCACAACAATCGTTAAGCAAATGCAGATATTAAAAGATTCCCCATTTTTAATACCCATTTAACTTAAACGACTTTCAAACAACATTAATTAAATAAGTCATTAAGAGATTCCCCGTTCTTAATACCGATTTAACTTAATGATTTTCAAAACAAAACGTTAAGCAAACAGTCATATTAAGAGATTCCCCATTCTTAATACTCATTTACCGAAACGATTTTCAAAAACGATAGTTAAGTAACCGAGACATTAAGAGATTCCCCATTCTCAACGCCCAGTTAACTTAAACATTTTCCTCAAATACACATTAAGTAAACCGAGGTATTAAAAGATTCCCCATTTTTAATACTCGTTTAACTCTAATGGTTTTCAAATTCCACAGAAACAAATTCAAACATACTTTCACATTCAAACCATAATTCACAACAACCACACCAATTAACAAACATCAAGTTTCATTTACCCATAATCATACACAATGACATTCAAATTCATTTACCACGAAACATTCATCACTATAAACAAAACCTAACTCTAAGGTTTTTACCCATAACGCACTAGTTTCGTTTTTCCCCAAATCGATACATTTAACCCTAACAAATTCCTTCCCACACAACTACAGATAAGTCCCTAATGCAAGCTAGAAGTTTGGAAGGAGCCCTTACCTCAACGTTAGCTTTAACGTGCGTTTCCGGTACCGCGAGAAATTCCGGTAAAATCTCCGCTCGCAACGCCGCTTCCAAATTAGTTCACTAGCACCGTAGCGTGGTGGTGAGCAACTTTCCCTTCTATCTCTTCGAGAAAAGAGGTTTGGATCTAGGAGAAACGGAGGGGTTTGTGTTTGGATCTCAAAAACCGTATTTCTTCGTTTTCGAATCAAAGAGGAAGAGTGGAGTTACGAAAACCTTGATCTAACCCTCACCCAACCTTGGGTCACTAGTTTTGAAGGAAAGGAAGCAACGAAAACGAAAAATGGAGGAGGATGGAAATTTGGTTTTTTCTTGCGTGACTGAGGAAGGAGATGGAAAATTCTATTTTCTCTCCTTTCAATTTCTTTCCTTTGTTTTTCCTTTCTTCCTTTTTCCTTCCTTCCTTTATATACTATTTTCTTTTCCTTTTCCTTCCTTCTAGTTTTCCTTTCTTTTTCCCTCCAAACAAACATATATAAATATAATAAATATAACTTAACAAATATCTCAAAATCTAGATATTTATTAAATTACCGTTTCACCCGAAACGCCTTAAATTCTCCGTAAAGGATTTTCCGCAGTTAAATTCAATTTATTTATCGACGAGAAATTCTAATTGGCATCGAAATATCTTTTTGATTATAAAACTCCAAAATATTATTAACTTTGGCTTAAAAGCCTCCGAGCCAAAATCCAAAATATACCAAAAATACATAAAAGGGTACTTTAAAATTATGGGTCTTACATTACTCCCCCCCTAAAATTAGTTTCGTCCTCGAAACTATGCATCGATAAATAACTCTGGGTGTTGTTCCCTCATCTTGCTCTCCAGTTCCCAAGTCGCATCTCCAGTAATTGGGTTCCAGATCACCTTGACCAACGAAACATCCTTGGTCCTCAACCGCTTAATCTTCCTGTCATCAATTCTCACGGGTGGTACTTCGAACGACAGGTTATCCTTTAGCTGGATTGTGTCTGGTTCGATCACGTGAGATGGATCTGCGAGATATTTCCTCAACTGCGACACATGAAACACGTCATGGATATTGGACAGTATCGGAGGTAATGCAATCCGATAAGCAACCGGCCCAATTCGTGCAGAAATCTGATATGGTCCAATGAATTTCGGAGTCAACTTCTTCGATTTCAAGGCTCTACCTACTCCAGTAGTAGGTGGAATGATTGGCTATTTGTTATATCTAACTGCTAGCAGACCAGATATAGTGTTTGCAGTAGGATTATGTGCTCGATTTCAATCAGCGCCAAAAGAATCCCATTTAACAGTAGTAAAACGCATATTTAGATATCTTGTTGGAACAACTAATCTTGGTCTTTGGTATAGAAAAGGTTCACATTTTGATATTATAG
>NC_021160.2:26307354-26307726 GCF_000331145.2 Cicer arietinum | reverse complement strand
ATTCAGCATTCTAGATCAAAACATATTGAAATAAAACATCATTTCATTCGTGATCATGTCAATAAGAAAGATGTTGAATTAATCTTTGTTGATACTCAAAATCAACTTGCTGACATTTTTACAAAGCCTCTTGTCGAGGATAGTTTCAATTTGATCAAAGAAAAATTGAAAATTATGAGAAATCCAGAAAATTCTGGAAAAATTATGCTTCTGCAGAAAATGGAGATCGTTTATCAGTCTCCTTTTCGCGACTCATCATTCTCCGTTCTGAAAAAACCAACAGTTTGCTTTTCCCTCTCAAAATAAAAAAGGCAAATCTTGGCATTTACTACACGTGCCTTTTTGTCTGATGGTAGAGTGCAGACACATACA
>NC_021160.2:26295786-26307110 GCF_000331145.2 Cicer arietinum | reverse complement strand
CAAAACACACATAAGTAAACAAGACATTAAGAGATTCCCCATTTTTAATTCTCATTTAACTTAAACCAGGGCGTAGTCTCTCACGGACAAACCCTTGTGCAGTCTCTCACGGACAAACACAATTCACCAAGGAACGTAAGTCGTAAACGTAGTGTGGTGGTGAGCAACTTTCCCTTCTATCCCTTTGCGAAACGAAGCTTAGATCTAGGTGAAACGGGAAGGTTTGTGTTTGGCGGTTTTGAAATCCCTAACACCGTTTTTCTTCGTTTTCAAATCAAAGAGGAAGAGTGAAGTTGAGTAATCTTCTCTTTCACACTCACCAAACCTTGGGTTTATGTTTCGAAGCAAAAGAAAGAACCGAAAACGAAAAATGGAAGGAGGGAGAAGAAGGGTTCTCGCGTTAACAGAGGAAGAGGATGGAAAATCTCAATTTCTTTCCTTTGTTTTTCCTTCTTTCCTTTATATATCATTTCTTTCTTTTTCTCTCCAAACCAACATACATACATATATGTATATATATATATATATATATATATACATATATACATATTAATTGTAACTTAACAAATATCTATATATTTATTAAAATTACCATTTCACCCGTAACCCATTAAATTCTCCGTAAAGGATTTCACCGCACTTAATTTAATTTATTTATCGACGAGTAATTCTAATCGGCATCGAAATGTCTTTTGATCATATAAATTCCAAAATATTATTAACTTTGGCTAAAAAGCCTCCGAGCCAAAATCCAAAATACACAAAAATACATAAAGTGTACTTTAAAATTATGGGTCTTACATTAATCGTTCTTCGTTTTTTTGCACAACTCCAGCTGCAGTGCATCTCTTCTGAAATGGCTTATAATTCTTTTCCAAATCTCTCTAGCTACATTCAAGACTCAAGATTGAGAGTGTACCATCCAAGAACGTTCTCTGCTTTACATAAAAAACCAAGAACGTTCTCCGTTTACTATTTTCATAACCAAGATCAATCTTGAGTTATTTTCTTAAGTTTTAACATGAATTTTTAAAAGGTGCATTTTCAATTCAAACCCCCCTTTCTTGTAAATCGACATTGTTGTAAAAATTAGTCTAGTAAAAATAAAATGACCAAAATCCAAATCCATTGAGACTTATGCAATTATCTGATAAATTGCATTTCCTAAGAACAAAAATTGATTAGAATAAATTTATTAAAGACAAAAAGGCGCAAATGCTTAATCCATTCAGACTAACACACTTATTGGAAGAACTTCTTGGATAAGAACCAAAACGTACTACAATAAACCTAGTGAAGATAAAAATGAACATCTTAATCTATAGACATTTATGCACTTATTGAACAAACTACGTTGCTTACAAATCAAATTGGATTAGAATAAATCAATTAAAGACAAAAATAACGAAAATTTTAATCTATTGAGTCTTATGCATTTATTAAGCGAACTACATTCGCTAACAAACCAAAATGGATTAGGTTAATCTTAATAAAGACAAAAATGCCCAAATTCTTATTCCATTAAAACTAACGCACTTATTGGATGAACTACATTGATTACAAACCAAAATGGACTAGAATAAACTTACTAAAAACCAAAATGAGCTAAAATCCCAATGCAATGATATTTATGCACTAATTGACCGAACTAGATTGACTAATAACCAAATTGATTATAATAAACCTAGTAAAGACCAAAATGACTTAAAATCTTAATCCATTGTGACAAACACACTTATGGAAAAACTATACTAGCTAAGATAAAAACTGGACTAGAATAAACCTATTAATGACAAAAATGACCAGAATCTTAATTGATTGAGACTTATGCACTTATTCAATGAACTAAATTGGATAAGAACCAAAATTAAATAGAATAAACCAATTAAAGTCCAAAATCTTAATCCATTGAGATTAACGAACTTATAGGATGATCTAAATTGATAATGCATGGGCTAGAATAAACCTAGTCAAGTCCAATTTTACCCAAAATTTAATCCATTGAGACTAACACAGTTATTGGAAGAACTATGTTGGATAAGAACCAAAACGTACTAGAATAAACTTAGTAAGGAAAAAAATGACCAAAATATTAATAAACTGAATAGAATAAACCTATTAAAGTCAATAGTTACCAAAAACTTAATTCATAGAGTGTAACACACTTATTGGAAGTTCCTCAAACATACCACCATTCTTGAAGGAGGATCGGACTATTACTTTTGGAAAAACAAAATGCAGTTGTTCTTAAAGTCTCAAGACACAAGAATGTGGCGCATCATTAAGAATGGAGATTTCACACCAAGGGTTGATCAAAATGACTCAAACTCTGCCTTGAAAAGAGAAGCAGACTGGACAGCAGATGATAGAGCTAAGGTACTTTTAAATTCTAAAGCCCAATTATTCTTATCATATGCTTTAAGCAGGGAAGAAAGTGAAAGGGTAGATGAATGCACAACTGCAAAAGAAGTTTGGGATACATTACAAACTCATCATGAAGGAACAAGCCATGTCAAAGAAACAAGAATAGACATTGGTATAAGGAAATTCGAAATGCAAGAAGGAGAAACTATTGATGAATGTACTCAAGATTCACTACAATAGTAAACGAAATGCGTTCTCTTGGCAAAGCTTACACAGTGCAAGAAAGATTAAGAAAAATCATGAGGTGCCTTCCAATCATTTGGAGACCAATGGTAATTGCTATAAGTCAAGCCAAGAACCTTGAATCACTGTCTCTGGAAGAATTACTTGGAACATTAAGAGCACATGAAGTACTGTTACAAGAAGACAAACCAGTCAAGAAAGGATAGGCAATAGCACTAAAAGCTTCTCAAGACAAAATCACAGTACAATTAGAGGAAGAACCGGAAGAAAATGAACAGGAAGATGCTGATGAAATTGCGCTTCTTACTAGAAGAATATAGAGAATGATGAGAAGAAGAGATCAAATCAAGAAGGGATTTCAAAAAAAAATTCCTAAAACAGAGGTTGACAAGAGTCAAGTTACATGCTTTGGATGCAACAAATTAGGACATTACAAAGCAGAATGCCCCTCAAACAGAAATCCACCAAAACGATTTCCTTTCAAAAAGAAATCAATGATGGCAACATGGGATGATTCAGAAGAAGAAGAAGAAGAAGAAGAAGAAGAAGAAGAAGAAGAAGAAGAAGAAGAAGAAGAAGAAGAAGAAGAAGAAGAAGAAGAAGAAGAAGAAGAAGAAGAAGAAGCCAACATATGCTTAATGGCAAAAACAAAAGAAGAAGAAGAAGAGGTATATTGGATAAGAACCAAAACGCACTAGAAAAAACTTAGTAAGGACAAAAATGACCAAAATATTAATACACTGAATAGAATAAACCTATTAAAGTCAATAGTTACCAAAAACTTAATTCATAGAGTGTAACACACTTATTGGAAGAACTAGATTGGCTAAGCACCAAAGCTAACGCACTTATTGGACGAACTACATTGATTACAAACCAAAATGGACTAGAATAAACTTACTAAAAACCAAAATGACCTAAAATCCCAATGCGATGAGATTTATGCACTAATTGACCGAACTAGATTGACTAATAACCAAGTTGATTATAATAAACCTAGTAAAGACCAAAATGACTTAAAATCTTAATCCATTGTGACAAACACACTTATGGAAAAAACTATACTAGCTAAGATAAAAACTGGACTAGAATAAACCTAATAATGACAAAAATGACCAGAATCTTAATTGATTGTGACTTATGCACTTATTCAACGAACTAAATTGGCTAAGAACCAAAATTAAATAGAATAAACCAATTAAAGTCCAAAATCTTAATCCATTGAGATTAACAAACTTATAGGATGATCTAAATTGATAATGCATGGACTAGAATAAACCTAGTCAAGTCCAATTTTACCCAAAATTTAATCCATTGAGACTAACACAGTTATTGGAAGAACTATATTGGATAAGAACCAAAACGCACTAGAAAAAACTTAGTAAGGACAAAAATGACCAAAATATTAATACACTGAATAGAATAAACCTATTAAAGTCAATAGTTACCAAAAACTTAATTCATAGAGTGTAACACACTTATTGGAAGAACTAGATTGGCTAAGCACCAAAGCTACTAGAACATATCTAGAAAACTAAAAAATGACCAAAGTTTTAATCCAGTAAGACTTATGCACTTATTGGACGAACTACATTGCCTAAGAACATAAATAGATTAGAATAAACCTATTAAAGACAAAAATGACAAAAATCATAATCCATTTAGACTAACAAAATTATTGGAAGAACTCCATTGACTATGAATTAAAATGGACTAGAATAAACCTAGTATATTCAAAAGTGTCCAAAATTTTAATCCATTGAGACTAATACATTTGTTGAACGAACTATATAGGCTAAAAATATAAATGGATTAGAGTAAACCTATTAAAGACAAAGATGACAAACATCTTAATCCATTGAGACTAAGGAACCTATTGGAAGAACTTCGTTGTCTAAAAACTAAAATAGACTAGAATAAACTTAGTAAATTCAAAAGAGACCAAAATCTTAATCCATTGATACTTGTGAACTTATTCGATGAACTACATTGGCCAAGAACCGATGAAAGACAAAATTGACAAAAATCGTAATGCTTAGACGAAAGAACTTATTGGAGAACTACATTGGCTAAGAACCAAAATGGAATAGAATAAACCTTGTTAAGTCAAAAGTAACCAAACTCTTAATCCATTATGGACTAGAATAAACCTAGTATAGTCAAAAGTGACAAAAATCTTAATCCATTGAGACTAATGAATTTGTCTGATGTTGAGACTATTTGTAGCATCCCGCTTTTTCGAGACGTTAACTAACGAAATTCTAAACGTAAAGATACAAATTCATTTTTTTTTTAAATAAGATTGTCTTAAATATTCATTTGCTTTAAAACCAATTAATAACTTTTTCATTTGTATTTTAAAAAATAATGAATCAAAGTATTTCTGATTACAAAAAGTAAATTTAATAAGTTAAACAAAAGAAACTCCTAAAGCCAATACTCTTGATGTTGTGCTACCCAAAAATAAATCCTAGTTGGTCATAACTTTGGACGCTTGTGGAAAACTCTTCCAGCAAGTCTAGAACCAGTACAAAAGTATCTCAGAGCTTCAAACTGCATGCTATTGTGTTTCCTCGCATTTCTCCTACTAGGTTGGACGCGACATTATTCGCTCAAGTAACATTATATGTGACGTCCTGTCAAATGTAAGGGTCATCTCTAAATAACAAACACGGAGCAAATAGACATGCATATATAGTTGTTACATGAAAAATATAATTAAATCTTGTACTTCATTTAACAGTTTAAATCACAAAGCACCATAGATACAAATCAACCAAAATGCACAAATCCTATATTTTAGACTATATGTCAATGCATGATTCTGGAATATCACCTCATGTAGAGCAAAGGGTCCCACCATTGGACAATGTCCCACTATTGGACGAATGCTCTTCAGAGTTTCATGTTCAGTATTTTTATGAATCACGTTGTCTTTTCAAGGAACTGTGGTCACGTACTAGCGATTAGGTACATGTCGTCACGTACTCGTGACTAGGTTCAGGCCACCAATGCATGCATGGATGTCATCATCTTAGTTAGTAACAAAATAGATCACTCAACCAGAGCGTCCAAACCCATTTAACCTTGTCCTAAACCAACCTGATTTAGACACAAAGTCACCACATTAAATAACCATCTGATGCCAATCAAAATATGTAAATCGCTTAATTTCATAAATCACTCATAAACATGCAATTCATATAACACACATATTTTGAAGATAACACACAAACATAACTAATATATAACATTACAGTGCATTTATATTACATATAATTCAAATAGGAAAGTGAGTGGAGTGATGTACTTACCGTTATGAGTGTCGTTATAAGGTTCCTAAGCAACGGTCTTTGCTCCAAATACGTTACACCTTCAAAAATTAATTTACTACTCAGTTAGTGTCACAACTCATCTTATCCCTAATTCCTATTCAAGGTTTGGTGTTGGCTTAAGGTTTTAAGACACACCATTTCTTTATATTTTTAAAAGATATCAATTCTCTCAAATTAGCAAGCACACAAACAAGTAACAATAAAAAGAGATTTGAGTCTATATTTTGCACAAGTCTCTTAATGCAAATTCAATAAAATCAGGAAAGATGTCATTTTTCAAATATTTCTTTTGGACCTAATTTCTAATATAAGAAACATCAAGGATCCCTAAGACTTCCTTAGTTCACTTCCAAAAATTTAATAATAAAATTTAACGACACTTCAACACAAATTTCATTTTAATTATTACAAAACAAATTAACAACTCTATTATAAAATTATTTTTATTTTATAAATCAGCACAACATCCATACAATTGTCTCATAAAAAATCATAACTATAAGCTTCTAAAAGAAATAACTATAATAGAAACTCTCAACACATTTATTATTTTTAGGAAAAAATTATTATTTTTAACATCAATAAGGTTAATAAAAAGTTTCTTCAACACTCAAACTATCACCACATAAAATTTTGCCCAAATAAAAATTAAGTTTGTCACCAATAACTACTTCTATTGATTAAAACACGATCAAGTCTTTATAACGACTTTTACCAGATAAAATTAATTTATGACATAGATAAATATTTTCTCTAATCAAAATTGGTTTTTATATCAATATCATAAGAAAATCAATAACACTTCTAAGAAAATAAATTGCATATCACAATTTTACTTTTAAAACTACAAAGTATTTCTTACACAATAATAATAATATCAAACACCATTTTCAAAATTATCCATCATTATAAAGCCATTTACTAAAATCAGTTGTTGACTAGTAACAACAATAACAACTCATAAAGCCATTTACTAAAATCAGTTTTTGACTAGTAACAACAATAACAACGTTACCATAAGAATCAATTTGTTTTTCCAGAAGATCAAGAATGGATTTTTTTCTATAAACAATGAAACATGATTTGATAAAGTTAATATGATCGTACTTAAAGAGTTCTTACTTGAGGGGATGAATCAATAACTCCTTTGGGGTTTTCTTGAATTTCTTCCTTTTTCTCTCCTAAGCCCTTTATTTTTCTTTTTTATTCTTGTATCTTCATTGTGAACGGGAGGCGTCAGTTTGTTTTTCTAACATGAACTTGTTGTTTTCAACCTAAGCCCATTAAGACCTTAAATATGTTAGTACAAAGGCGCACCTTAGGGGGGGCGAGGTGAATTAGGTGTTTAGAAATTTTATAGTTTTTAGAAGTGGA
Organism: Cicer arietinum; assembly: GCF_000331145.2. Classification (NCBI taxonomy): domain Eukaryota; kingdom Viridiplantae; phylum Streptophyta; class Magnoliopsida; order Fabales; family Fabaceae; genus Cicer; species Cicer arietinum. Next base: position 26,299,794 of record NC_021160.2, on the reverse strand, counting down.
TTATTTTTCTGATTAGGATTAGTATATGAAAAAATGTAAATGACAGAAAAAGAAAGAACACAACAGTTTATCCTAGTTCCCCTTACAACCAAGGGTACATCATGTCCTCTTGTACACCATAAGAGATTTTCCACTATTTGTTAGAATAAATACAAGTCTAACTCTAAGACTTGTGTTACAAACTTCTAACAATCACCCTAAGATAACACACCACTATCCTAGTTTACAATACTTGAAGATTGTACACCACTTTCCTCAATTTACATAATAACTTGAATGGTTTTACAATAATGACTTTGACTAAAATGAAGAGTGTATAACAATTGAGTACAATGATAACAGTTTAATATAATTTCAAGTACAATAGAAAACATTTCTAAGTGATATGACAATGTAAAATATGTACTTGAAATATGAAAGTAAGACATTGAATAATTTAAAATATGTACTTGCAGTTGTATTCGGCTAAAACATGAGTGTAGTTGAATACACCTCTATAATGTTGATTTGTATTTGAAAATTTCAAGCTTGATTCGAATACACATCCTTGTAGTCGAATACATATGTCTGAATTTTGCCACTGACTTGGTTTTGTATTCGGCTACATGATGTTGTAGTTGAATACAAAACTGCTGTTTTAACTACTGACTAAGTATTTGTATTTGGCTACAACATCTTGTGGTCGAATATAGATATGTAGTTTTTGCTACTAACTTGAGTATGTATTCGGATACAATATGCTATAGTCGAGTACAACTTTGATTTTTGTCAAAAACTTGATTTTCAAACATTTTTCATGCATTTTGACATTTTGAAAATTCTTTTGATGCATATGCTAAAATGGAAGGTTCTCATGTGCATTTGAAATATAATTATATTAGATTGCATCATGTACCTTACATTATAAGACTTCCAGCATTTTGATGATAGTTGACTTGATTGTTGACTTCTTTTTAAGCTTGCAACTTGATCACTTTCCTTGGTCTTTGTCTTCATAAAAACATAAGTATTTTACATTATCCCCCTTTTTGATGATGACAAAACCTTGTTATTGTTGAAATTTCAAAGCGTTGATCGTTTTGATTTTTCTCCCCCTTGATGCATGCTTACTCCCCCTTTGATCTTGAGGTCATGCCATCATATTTTGAAAGTTTGAAAATCTATATATTCTTTAACAACAACATCATACAATTTTCTTCCCCTTTTGACATGATCATAAAGGAAGAAAAACAACAGATAAATATTTCAAGCATACAAAGTATATAGGGATTAAAAAACATCACACAAGATAGGGAATATAACATCAAAAGTATAGTTAAAAGTTAAACATGGTTTAAGTCATACATCAACAATGTGACGAATTTAAACAAAATGTTTGACAAAGCATTTAAAGAAAACAACAAAAATTATAGTAGCTAACTACATATCATCAGCCGGTGGGAGGTGAAGGAGGTCAATCTTGACAGACAAGCCATTTAGTTCATGCAACATGTGGTTTATGTGGTTTGGAATCCGTTGTTGATGGAGATGTCTATAGTCTGAAATTGTGTCGTGATGAAGGTTTGCAGGGAGTTGAGCTTGTCCATCAACATGTGATTTGGGACTTGATCACCGTCTGATGTCGTTTCTTCTGTGTCTTCTTCATCTTGGGTAGCCGTAGATGATTGGCCAAGATAGCCTTTGTCAACATAGGCCTGAAGTTGCTCGTGTTGGTTGGTACGACCTCGTAATAATCGGAATATATCAGAATGTATCAGTTCTTTATGAAATTAAATCAATTTCATACACACAGCGGAAATTAAATTGTGGCATAGAAGATTAGCAAGTTTTATTAGATTGATATGAGATTAATCAAGATGCATACAAGTCAAATTATCAGATTAAACAATATTACTTATCACAGAATATGTTTAACATGCATCTAACATTAATCACATATACAGATATATCAAGATAGTAAATCAAAGGAGTTAAGGGTTAGAGAAGATTGCACCAAGAATTTATACTGGTTCAGTTGTCAACTTGACAACCTACATCCAGTCCTGAAAATCCAAACGGATTTCAGATTTTCTTCTCCAATAGAAAGAATCAAATTACAGATTGTCCAGTTTCCTCCCCGAAACCTATCTATCTTAATGATCTCTTTCCTATTGATCACTCTCTGATCCTTGTAGATACTCAGCAATCTAACACAGAATCAAAGTCCGACTCTTTCTTGTTGAGCACTCTCACCCAAGAAAGTAGCCACCAGTTTCTAGCTGGCTTTCTATCAACCCTTTGATCCTTGTAGACAATCGGCAGCCTAACACAAAATCAAAGTACGACTCTTTCTTGTTGAGACCTCTCACCCAAGAAAGTAGCCACCAGTTTCTAGCTGGATTTTCAACGTTCGTTTTGGTTCAAAGATTTATTACAGAAAGAATAAAAGACGTAAAACAAAAGAGTCTTCAATCTTTATAAATGTTGCTCTTCACAAATCTGGATATTCATGGATTGTTCTTGAGCACATTATCATTTCTCTTAGATTGTCAACAAACTGTATTGAGATCTGTAATCACAATTATGAAGTTGTTAGTTTGTTGCCATGAACCGTTTTTGAGAGCATAAGAGAAATTATGAAAGATATGAAAAAGTTATGTAAAAGTTCTTAGAAGTTATGAGAATAAAGATTGAAAGACATCTTATATAGTTTCTGAAAAACCAACTACGAAATCGATTTCCCAATCGATTTTGTAAAGTTATAAAATGAGCTAAATCGATTTGCCAATCGATTATCGCGATCTTGGTTTTCTTTAATCTTGAAACTATACAAGCTAATCGATTTACCAATCGATTCTTTAAAACAACACTTTTCAGCAGAACATGTCCAGACCTGTCGAAATCGATTGCCTAATCGATTTCTGGGAAACTGTTTTAATAAAACTATTTTCAATCGATTACTCAATCGATTTGCCAAACTTCAGAGTTCACTGTGTTTTCAACAAGTTTATTTCAATCGATTTGCCAATCGATTGTTTTCAAAACAGTGGCTCAGGTTTTTGATGTCAATCGATTTGTCAATCGATGTGATTCAAAATAGTGATTCAGTTTTAATATCAATCGATTTGCCAATCGATTGTTTTCAAAACAGTGGCTCAGCTATTTGATATCAATCGACTTGTCAATCGCTTTGGTGTCATGTTCCTGAAAAGTTTTTACCTGGTGTTTAGTTCAATCGATTTGCCAATCGATTGCAACCAAACTTTATCAAAATTAAAGTGTTAACAATAGATTGTCCAATCGATTGTATTTGTCACAGGTGAGGTTATTTTTCAAATGATACTTTGTCAATCGATTTGCCAATCGATTTCCTCAGCACTGGAGTGCCACTGTGACTCATCCAATCGATTTACCAATCGATGTGTTACCATCAGGTTTGATTTGTGAAATGTTCAATCGATTTACCAATCGATTACTCTCCAAATCAGAGGCTACTGACTTGTGCAGTTTTCATTTTTAATTGATCTAATCGATTGCCTAATCGATTGCACATTCACAAACACTTAAGATTTCCTTACACCCTTGTTATGAAATCGATTTCCCAATCGATTTACATATTCAGAATTCAACTTTTGTTGATTTCTTGTGTTCCAAGCAATTTGATCCAAGTGTGTAGGGTTTGATTATGGTTCCTGAAATCTTGCTCAATTCAAATATTAGATTTATCATGCATTGTATGAACATTGTTGAATTATTAATTATGTCAAAATTAGGAATCAAAGGATCAAAATCCAACAATCTCCCCCTTTTTGGCATAATTGACAATTCATACAATTGTAACTTGAGCATATCAAACCATTTCAAAATCATACCAAAGAAACCAATTCATAGCATTAAATATGTACCAATACAGATCATCAGAGCATGTGTCAAAATGTATCAAATCAGCATTACATTATTAAGTATCAGAGCAAAAACAAACAACATCAGATGCTCCCCCTTAATAATGCAACAACAAACATATTATCA
>NC_021160.2:26254568-26287403 GCF_000331145.2 Cicer arietinum | reverse complement strand
TGTTTAAGTTAGTGACTCAGCTATTTTGATACTAATCGACGTGCCAATCGATTTGTATGTATTTGTCTGAAAACGTTCTTACCTGGGATTTAGTTCAATCGATTTGCCAATCGATTGCAACCAAATTTAACTTGATTGAAATTTTACAACATAGATTGTCCAATCGATTTGTATGTCACAGGAAAAGTTATTTTGCAAGTGATATTTAAGTAATCGATTTGCCAATCGATTACCCTTAAAACTGGGGTTCCACTGTGACTTGTCCAATCGATTTCCCAATTGATGTATTTCAATCAAGTATACTTTGTGAGATGTATAATCGATTTGTCAATCGATTACCCTCACAACTGGGGTGCTACTGACTTGTGCAATTTTCATTTCTAATTCAGTCAGTCGATTGCCCAATCGATTATACCAACACAAACAGTTGTGTTTCCTTACACCCTTGTTAAGAAATCGATTTCCCAATCGATTTGCTTCAGTCAAAAGTCATTTTTTGTTGATTTCTTGTGTTCCAAGCAACCTGTTTCAAGTGTGTAGGATTTGATTGTTGTTCCTGAAATCTTGCTCAATTCAAATATTAGATTTATCATGTATTGTATGAGCATTGTTGAATTATTAATTATGTCAAAATTAGGAATCAAAGGATCAAAATCCAACAGCTCGTTCCACACAATCTTCATACTTGGGAGCATATTCAAATCCAACACATTGTCCTTTGTTGGTGTATACATTACTTCACCGAAAAAGTCCACTTTAAAATGCTCCAAGATCCCGGTGATTTCTTTAGCATAAGGAAAACCAATGGCGTTCTAGAAGCAAATAGAACAGACCAGACAAAATAGGACCAATTGAGAATGGTTCCTTCTATCATAAAGTACAGGATCTGAAGCTCAAATTCAGTCATTTGTGAATAATTCCCTGCCTTTGGAACCTAAATTTAACTGAGGAAATAATGCAACAACCTGTTCTCAATGGTCAAATTATCAACACCATACCGTTGCTGAGAAAATTTAGAACCAGCCTGTGCCCGTTTTCGTTTCATGGTGTTTTTGTCAAACCGACACAATGATACATAAGCATCACATTTGGTAATATTTTCCCATTCACACAAATTTCTAAACCTAAGTTTATGTCCTTCAAATGGTAGCTGCATGATTTCTCAAATTGTTCGAGTTTCTAACTCAATGTATATGCCCTTTATCTGAGAAACCAACATAAACCATTCCTTCTCAAGGTTACAGTAAAATACCCTAACTAAATCGACATAGATTGGGCCATTATAGTTAATGAAGGCTTCCAAATGTTGCGTCCTAAGTAACTCAGGAAACTTAAAGGCTGAGATGGAATCAAGTGTACCGTATTTCTGAGTAGTAAGTGTGAAAGCGATCGATTTATTCCGGTGAGTGAAGTAATCTTGGGAGATCAGCAACATTATCATTCCTAGCCCTCCTTTTTGAACGACCCACTCCAGCATGCTTTGTTTCGAAACCTCTTTTTCGTGTATCCATGCTGAAGGTTGAAGAAGATGATGTTTGCAGAGTTTTGGGGAATGATTTAGGGATTTGGGGTTTGAAGTTGAGTTGGGAGTAACCTTAGATGCAATTGATGTTATTGGATAGATTTGGTAAGGTTTGCAAGTAAGATTGGACGAGATTTTGGACTATGAGAAAAGCAGGAAGATGTGTATTTGACTACTGAGTTTTAACAAATAACCTAAAACACGTGAAAAACACTTATATATGGGAAAAATTCGAATATGTATTCGACTTCACACTGGTTGTAGTCGAATATAGAGTTTTCTAGAAATGTATATTCGAATGCGGACTATGTGTATTCGGCTACGATAAGAAAATTTTTAATTTTAAGGCAAATTTTCACTGAAAGTTTAAAACACATAATCATCTTGAGAAAGTACATATTCATACACAAAGATTTATTTTTATTAACATATCAAATGAGGATTCTAGATTTTGAAGAGAAGTGACTTACAAAGTATCAATACCTTGCATTAGAGATCATTTTCATGTAGAATGCCAAATTATCTTCGTATCTTATAGAATGAATCTCTAGGGAATATTTTGTGAAGATATATGCTAGTTGTTTATGTGTATCCACAAATATCACTTCAGCATTTCCCTTGAGAACATGATCGCGCAAAAAGTGATAGTGTATGCCAATATATTTGGTTCGAGAATGCACGATTGGGTTCTTTGAGATATTGATAGCACTGCTATTATCACATCTTAAGGGGATGCATCCGAGATCAAGTCCATAGTCACATAACTGCTTCTTAAGACATAGAATATGTGCACAACAACTGTCTGGTGCTATGTATTCTGCTTCAGCAGTGCTTAGAGCCACACATGCTTGCTTTTTACAAGACCGTGATACTAATGCATTACCTAAGATATGACAAGTTCCGCTTGTGCTTTTTCGATCTATTTTACATCCTACATAGTCAGAATTTGAATAACCAACTAGACTTCATATACTGCCTTTTGGATACCATAAGCCAAAATTGGTGGTTCCTTTCAAATATTTCATTATCGTTTCACTGCTAAAAGATGTGATTCCTTAGGATCTTCCTGAAACCTTGCACATAAAGAAACACTAAAAATAATATCTGGTCGGCTGGCCGTTAGATATAAAATAGAACCAACCATACCTCGATACATTTATGTGCCTATTGAATTACTAGATTCATATTTATCTACATAAGTTATGGAGCCCATAGGAGTTGCACTTTCTTTGTTGTTGTCCATCTCAAATCTTTTTAATAGTTTCTTACAATATTTTGCTTGATTGATGAAAATGCCATTTTTGAGTTGCTTGATGTGGAGTCCAAGGAAATAATTTAACTTACCCATTATAGACATTTCAAATTCTCCTTGCATCATTAATGAGAATTTTTCACATATTTCATTATTGGTTGATCCAAATATGATATCGTCAACATAGATTTGAACAAGTAAAATATGACCATTAGTTCGTTTAATGAATAATGTATTATCAACTTTTCCTTTTTAAAATTCTCTTTCACATAGGAAGTTACTTAGCCTATCATACCAAGCTCTTGAAGCTTGTTTCAGACCATAAAAAGCTTTTTTTAATTTGAAGACATGTGAAGGATTCTTGAAGTCTTCAAAGTTAGGTGGTTGTTTGACGTATACTTCCTCTTTAATGTAGCCATTGAGAAAAGCACTCTTGACATCCATTTGAAATAATTCAAAATCCATAGAGCAAGCATAAGCAAGTAATAATCGGATTGCTTCTAAGCTTGCTACTTAATAAACCTAGTCTGTTTGCCCCTTAAGGGCTTGGACATCATATTAGGAATGGATTGGATTTCCGACCATTCAGTAACTTTGATTTGCCATGGTAGGAAAGTCATAATCCCTCCACGAATTCCCTTACCAGAGGAAATCAAATACTCCTCCTTGACCAACATTTCTCTACTCTTCCAATGTCTGACCAATGGGGTTCAAGGCGTACTATTATTATTATCCTCTAACTCAGGGTCTAAAATGGACTTGTCCAATATTCCTGTAGTCAGTGAGTTTGAGGGTATCTTTCTAGAGGATGTGACATCATTGCCTCCTGAAAGAGAAATAGAGTTCTCAATAGATTTAGTCCCTGGAACGGGACCAATCTCCATTGCCCCTTATAGGATGTCCCCATTAGAATTGAGTGAGTTGAAAAACCAATTAGAGGACCTGATAACCAAGCAGTTTATCAGACCAAGCGTGTCTCCTAGGGGAGCCCCTGTGCCCTTGGTAAAGAAGAAGGATGGCAGTATGAGGTTATGCATAGATTATAGAAAATGGAATAAAGTGACCATCAAGAATAAGTACCCTATGTCCAGAATTGACGACCTTTTAGATCAATTAGGGGGAGCTACTGTGTTCTCCAAAATTGACTTGAAATTTAGGTACCATCAAATCAGAATAAAATCAGAGGATGTACCAAAAACAGCCTTTAGAACTAGGTATGGCCACTTTGAATTTTTGGTTATGCCTGTTGTTGTAACCAATGCTCTAGTTGTGTTTATGGATTACATGAATAGAATTTTTAGGCCATACTTAGATAAGTTTTTGATAGTATTTATAGATGGCATACTAATATACTCTAAGACCCCAGAAGAACATGCAAGTCATCTTCAAATAGTGTTGCAAGTACTTAGGGATAGAAACATTTATGCCAAACTAAGCAAATGTGAGTTTTGGATGTTAGAAGTAAAGTTTCTAGGCCATGTGATCAATAAGAAAGGAGTGGCAGTGGCTCCCTCCAAAGTAGAGGAAATGCTGAAATGGGAACATCCTATGAATGTGATAGAGGTTAGGAGTTTCTTAGGACTGGTGGGGTATTATAGGGGATTCATTAGGAAATTCTCCCAAATTTCCCTTCCTTTGACCAGACTAACTAGGAAGGACCAACCCTTTGTGTGGGATCAAATATGTGAAAAGAGTTTTCAGACTCTTAAGACCAAGTTAACCACTGCCCCTGTGCTAGCCATACCAGTTCCAACCTTAAGATTTGAAGTGTATTGTGATGCATCCCTGAAAGGTTTAGGTTGTGTATTGATGCAAAACAACCAAGTAGTGGCTTATGCTTCAAGACAACTAAAGCCTCATGAGAGAAACTATCCCACTAATGACCTAGAATTGGCTGCCATTGTGTTTGCCTTGAAGATCTTGAGACATCATTTGTATGGAGCACAATTTGATGTTTTCAGTGATCAAAAGAGCCTAAACTATCTCTTTGACCAGAGGGAACTTAACATGAGGCAGAGAAGGTGGGTGAAGTTTTTGAAAGATTATGAATTTGAACTGAAATACCACTCAGGTAAGGCCAATGTAGTAGCCGATGCATTGAGCAGAAAATCCCTACATATGTCTCATCTGATGATCCAAGAACTTGCACTGCTAGAAAACCTTAGAGACTTGAACCTAAATATGCCAATCCTTCAAGGGGGAATTCTTTTAAATAAACTAGAAATAACTAGTAGCCTTAGAGACCAAATTAGGCAATTTCAAGGATGGATGAAGTGTTGCAACTTAGAAAGGACCAAGAAAGTTTTACAAGGGCAAGAGATGGAACAATCCTATTTCAGGGCATAATTTGGATACCTAAGGATTCCAAATTAAAGAGACTGATACAAGAGGAAGCTCACAAAAGTAACCTGACTATCCATCCTGGATCTACCAAGATGTACCAAGACCTTAAGAAATATTATTGGTGGCCAGGTATGAAGGTTGATATGGCTACTTTTGTGGGTCAATGCCTAACTTGCCAAAAGGTGAAAATAGAACATTAGAGGCCAGCATGATTGCTACAGCCTCTGGAAATACCTGAATGGAAATGGGACTCAATTTCCATGGATTTCGTTGTCGGTTTGCGAAATACCCACACTGGGTATGATTCCATTTGGGTGATTGTGGACCTATTTCTTACCAGTAAAGTCAAACTACGACACCCTCAAACTAGCCAAGTTATTCATTAAGGAAATAGCGAGGTTGCATGGCGTGCCTCTTTGTATCATATTAGATAGGGCCCCTAAGTTTACCTCCATGTTTTGGAATGCATTTCAAAAGTCTCTAGGAACTAAACTACACCTTAGTACTTCCTACCGTCCCCAGACTGATGGTCAAACTTAAAGAACCATTCAAACTCTGGAGGATATGCTGAGAGCTTGCATTTTAGAGGAAGAAGGAAACTGGGATACGCACTTGCCTCTGGTAGAGTTTTCCTACAACAATAGTTACCATGCCAGCATTGGCATGGCACCTTGTGAGGCTTTGTATGGAAGAAAATGTAGGACACCGTTATGTTGGTCAGAAGTAGGAAATAAGGGGATCTTAGGTCCTAAAGTTATCCAAGAGACCACTCAAAAGATTAAGGTAATTAAGGATAAACTAAAGATAGCCCAAAGCAGGCAAAAGAGATATGCTAATATCAGGAGAAGGCCTTTGGAGTTTGAGGAAGGAGATCATGTTTTTTTTAGAGTTACACCCACTATTGGCATTGGAAGAGTGCTAAAGGTCAAAAAGCTAAACCCTCGTTTTGTTGGACCCTTACAAATATTGCAGAGGATTGGTCCCTCGTATTGTTGCATACAGAATAGCCTTGCCACCCAAATTATCCAATCTACACAATGTTTTTCACGTCTCCCAGTTAAAGAAATACATTTTTAACCCTCACCAAATTTTGAGTCATGAGCCTGTCAAACTCAAGTCAAACCTTACTTACGACCCAATTTTTACCCTAATTATAGTTAGAAGTGTAAATGCATTGAGAAACAAAGAAATTCCCCTAATGAACGATGTTTGGAAAGGATCTTCTATAGAAGAAGCAATATGGGAAGTAAAGACATACATGCAAAGGAAGTATCCTTACCTTTTCCAATAGGTAATCCTTTGAATTTTGAGGGAAATTTTATGTTAAGTGATGGAGGATGTAATAACCTATATATTTTGTTAAGTCTAGAAGTTAATTATTAAAACTGTTAATTTAAAAATAAAATAATTAGTTTATTTGTTTAGTTAAGAAAATGGCATTATTGCAATATTTGGACAAATGAAGGGCAATGGCATAGTTTCCACTATACATCATTGGATTAACATTTAGGTCATATTCGCCTCCCTCGGCTTATTCTAATCCATTTGTGTTCTTAACCAATCTAGTGCATCTAATAAGTGCATTTGTGTAATTGGATTATGATTCAGGTAATATTTGTCATCCTTTGGCTTATTCTAATCTATTTTTGATTTTACTATTCTTGTGCATCCAATAAGTGCGTTTGTGTCACTATATTAACATTTAGGTCGCTTTCGTCATCCTTTGGCTTATTCTAAACGATTTTGGTTGTTTAATCAATCTTGTGCATCCGATAAGTGCAGTTGTATCATTGGATAACATTTAGGAAATTTTTGTTATCCTTTGGCTTATTCTAATCTATTGTTGTTATTAACCAATCTTGGGCATCCAATAGGTGCGTTTGTGTCATTGGATTAACATATAGGTCATTTTCTTCCTCCTTTGCATTAATCTAGTCCATTTATGTTCTTAACCAATCTTGAGCATCCAATAGGTGCGTTTGTTTCTTTGTGTAATAACCTATATATTTTGTTAAGTCTAGAAGTTAATTATTAAAACTGTTAATTTAAAAATAAAATAATCAATTTAATTGTTTAGTTAAAAAAAGGGCATTATTGTAATATTTTGACAAATGAAGGGCAATGCCATAGTTTCCACTATATATTTAATAAGTGCGTTTGTGTCATTGGATTAACATTTTGGTCATATTCACCTCCCTCGGCTTATTCTAATCCATTTGTGTTCTTAACCAATCTTGTGCATCCAATAAGTGCATTTGTGTTATTGGATTATCATTCATGTAATATTCGTCATCCTTTGGCTTATTCTAATCTATTTTGGTTTTAACTATTCTTGTGCATCCAATAAGTGCGTTTGTGTCACTAGATTAACATTTACGTCATTTTCGTTATCCTTCGGCTTATCTAATCCATTTTGGTTGTTTAACCAATCTTGTGCATCTGATAAGTGCAGTTGTATCATGGGATTAACATTTAGGTCGTTTCTATTATCCTTTGGCTTATTCTAATCTATTGTTGTTATTAACCAATCTTGGGCATCCAATAGGTGCGTTTGTGTCATTGGATTAACATTTAGGTCATTTTCTTTCTCCCTCGCATTAATCTAGTCCATTTATGTTCTTAACGCATCCAATAGGTGCGTTTGTGTCTTTGTGTAATAACCTATATATTTTGTTAAGTCTAGAAGTCTAGAAGTTAATTTAAAAATAAAATAATTAGTTTATTTGTTTAGTTAAGAAAAGGGCATTATTGTAATATTTGGACAAATGAAGGGCAATGGAATAGTTTCCATTATACACCTTAAATATCTAGTAAGTGTTTTTTTTAGAAAATACATTCTTTCTTCTTCTCTTTACAGAGCCAACTCTTCCATCCTCCCAATCTTCAACCCTTTCATTTTCCTTAATTTTCAAATTTGTTGAACCCAAAAGCTTGATAAAGCTTTCTAGAACCATTTTTAAACCTTGCATGCCTAAATTTTTCCCTGATCAGATTCAATCAATGAAGCAGTAGGGGATAGTAACCCAAAACTGAGGAACTTGAGTCAAAGTTGCAATTCAAGAAAAGGGGAGCTCAGCAACCAATTTAATCAGAACATTGTCTTCTTCCTTATCTCAAACGGTGAGTTCTTTTTATTAAAGTTTGTTTTATGATTAGGGATTTGATTTTCTGAAGTAGTTTGGAAAAAAGAGGAATGGAAGAAAACAACTCAACTCACATAGCTTTAACCCATAGGGATTTCATTGAAAATTTTAGTGAGTTAGAACGTGCATGCGGTTTATCGTTGTGATGTTTATGAGTGAATTATATGTTAGGAAAAATTTAATTAGATGAGCATAACTAGATTTAAGGTGAATATGCTTGTAGAGCACGATTTATGCTCGTTACTGCTGTTGTCTCTGATGTGTTTGTGAAATTGTGTTATGTTTCATTAATTCCTTAGTATGAGGATGTTGGGTGCTGAAATTCTTTAAATGAATTGTTTTGGGTTATTAATAATTAGGAGAATTAGAGTGTGATGAAATGAAATTTTTGCATATAGGTGTTTTAAAACCGATTCCAAATGATTTTTCATGATTGTTATGTTGTTATTAATTTCATGACTTTTATGTTGTTATTAATTTTCTGACTTTTATATTTTTACTATTTTCATGACTTTGATGTTGTTACTATTTTCATGACTCCAATGTTGTTTCTATTTTTTGAATATGATTTCCATTTTGAATTAAGAACTTAGGATTAAATTATTATGAGTTTGGTATATCACCTAAGTTGTTTATAATTGTTGTGGATGAATGATGCATTTTATATATGACATAATAAAGGCATTTAATATATGACGTAATAAAGGCATTTTAAACAAAACATTTCAAGTTTTATACATTATCGTTAATCAGGTCATGCATGACATTATTCACGGTGGGACATTTAGGTTATTCCAGACATGGAATAATAGGTAAAGGAGAACAATCAGGATGCTGATTGGGGTTTGGCCAGACCACCTTTGCCAATAAGGACTGAATTATCTTGGTGACCCACATTAAGATATTGGGCGACTTTTCCTTATTCGAAAGGAAAAAATTTTAGGTCATGCATATGATTTTCAGAATAATATATATATACATGTATAATAATAATAATAATATTTTTAAGTAAAACTTTTATAAAAATTTAAAATCGAGAGTTTTATATTGAGATGTATAATTACTTTTCATGTTTTATACACTTTTATGAAAGAAACTATTTGAGACTGTTTTCCCCTTTATTTTTTCGAGCTCATTGAGATATTTTATCTCACCCCAATTATTTTTTTATTTAGCAGCTGGAGGAACATGAGACATGAATTTAACATTAGAAGATCTGTTCCAAACTCGTGGAATTAGAATTTGATATTTTGTTTTATGATATATTCAGTCTATCGTAGTTTTTTTTATCAAGATGTAATATTTTACGAATCTACTAAACAAGTTTGTAAACTATATTTATGAATGTAGTTTTCAGTTATGATGGTGATTCAAATTTACTATTTATTATTAGTGACCTCTGTTTTATTAAGGTGTATTGGTCAAATTATCATATTCTAGACAAATGATAATGGGTCTTGCACTTTGGATTAATATTTAGGTCATTTTCATCCTTCCTCGGCTTATACTAATCCATTTGTGTTCATAACAATTCTTGTGCATCCGATAAGTGTGTTTGTGTCATTGGGTTAACATTTAGGTCATTTTCGTCATCCTTCGCCTTATTCTAAATCCATTTACGGTTTTTAATAAATCTTTTGCATCCAATAAGTGCGTTTGGGCCATTGGATTATCATTTAGGTCATTTTCGTCATCCTTCAGCTTATTCTAATCCATTTTGTTTGTTTAACCAATCTTGCACATCCGATAAGTGCATCTGTATCATCGGAATAATATTTAGGTCATTTTTGTCATCCTTCACTTATTCTAATCCATTTAGGGTTTTAAACCAATCTTGTGAATCCAATAAGTACGTTGGTGTCATTGGATTAACATTTAGGTCATATTTGTCCTCCTTATGGTTGTTTAACCAATCTTGTGCATCTAATAAGTGGGTTCGTTTCATTGGATTAACCTATAGTCATCTAGGGTTTTTAACCAATGTTGTGCATCCAATAATTGCGTTTGTGTCATTGGATTAACATTTAGGTTATTTTCGTCCTCTCTATGTTTATTCTAATCCATTTGGGTTGTTTAACCAATATTGTGCATCAAGTAAGTGAGTTAGTGTCATTAGATTAACCTATAGGTCATTTACGTCATCCCTAAGGCTTAATCTGATTCATTTAGATTTTTTAACCAATCTTGTGCATCTTATAGGTGGGTTTGTTTCATTGGATTAACATTTAAGTCATTTTCGTCATCCTTCGACTTATTATAATCCATTTAAGATTTTTAGCCAATCTGGTGCATCCAATGAGTGCGTTTGTCAATGGATTAACATTTATGTCATTTTCATAATCTTTTGACTAATTCTAATCCATTTAGGGTTTTAAACCAATCTTGTGCATCCAATAAGTGAGTTAGTGTTATTTGATTAACATTTAGTTCATTTTCGTCTTCCCTTAGCTTATTCTAACCCATTTTTGTTTCTAACCAATCTTTTGCATCTTATAAGTGCGTTTGTTTCATTGGATTAACATTAAGGCCATTTTCCTCATCATTCGGCTTATTCTAATCTATTTATGGGTTTTAACCAATCTTGTGCATCCCATTAGTGCGTTTGTGTCATTGGATTAACGTTTAGGTCATTTATGTAATCCTTCGGCTTATTCTAATCCATTTTTGTTATTTAATCTATCTTGTGCATCCAATAAATGCATTTGTGTCATTGGATTAACATTTAGGTCATATTCGCCTCCCTCGGCTTATTCTAATCCATTTGTGTTCTTAACCAATATTGGGCTTCCAATAAGTGCATTTTTGTCATTGGATTAATATTTAGGTAATTTCCATCATCCTTTGGCTTATTCTAATCCATTTAGGGTTTTTAACCAATTTTGTGCATCCAATAAGTGCGTTTGGGCCATTGGAATAACATTTAGGTGATTTTCATCCTCCATAGGCTTATTCTAGTCCATTTTGGTTGTTTAACTAATCTTGTGCTTCCAAAAAGAGCGTTAGTTTCATTCGAATAACATTTAGTTCATTTTAGTCTTACCTAAGCTTATTCTAACCCATCTTGGTTTTTAACCAATCTTGTGCACGTTATAAGTGTGTTTGTTTCTTTGGATTAACATTAAGGCCATTTTCTTCATTCTTCGGCTTATTCTAATCCATTTAGAGTTTTTAACCAATCTTGTGCATCCCATAAGTGCATTTTTGTCATTAGATTATCGTTTATGTAATTTTCGTCATCCTTTGGCTTATTCTAATCCATTTTTGTTGTTTAAAAATCTTGCGCATCCGATAAGTGTATTTGTATCATCGGATTAATATTTAGGTCATTTCCGTCATCCTTCAGTTATTCTAATCTATTTAGGGTTTTTAACCAATCTTGTGCATCCAATAATTGCGTTTGTGTCATTGGATTAACATTTCGGTCATTTTTGTCCTCCCGAAGCTTATTATGATCCACTTTGGTTGTTTAGCCAATCTTGTGCATCAAGTAAGTGCGTTTGTGTCATTGGATTAACCTATAGGTCATTTACGTCCTCCTTAACTCTTATTCTGATCCATTTTGATTGTTTAACAAATCTTGTGCATCTAATAAGTGGGTTTGTTTCATTGGATTAACATTTGTCTCATTTTCATCTTCCTTCGGCTTATTCTGATCCATTTAGGATTTTTAGCCAATCTTGTGCATCCAATAAGTGTGTTTCTGTCAATGGATTAACATTTAAGTCATTTTCGCCATACTTTGGCTAATTCTAATCCATTTAGGGTTTTAAACCAATCTTGTGCATTCAATAAGTATATTTGTGTCAATGGATTAACATTTAGGTCATTTTTGTCATCATGTGGCTTATTGTTATCCTTTTTAGTTTTTAACCAATCTTGTGCATCCAAATAGAGTGTTTATCTCATTGGATTAACATTAGTTTTTTCATCCATTGGCTTATTCGAATCGATTTGTGTTCGTGACCAATCTTGTGCATTCAATAAGCCGTTTGTGTCATAGGATTAACATTTAGGTCATATTCGTCCTCCCTCGGCTTATTCTAATCCATTTGTGTTCTTAACCAATCTTGTGCATTCAATAATTGCATTTGTGTCATTTGATTAACATTTAGGTCGTTTTTAATATCCTTTGGCTTATTCTAATCTATTTTTTTTTATTAACCTAACTTGTGCATCTAATAACTGCGTTTGTGTCATTGGATTAATATTTAGGTCATTTTTTCCTCCCTCGCATTAATCTAGTCCATTTATGTTCTTCACCAAACCTGAGTGTCCAATAGGTCTGTTGGTGTCATTGGATTAATATTTAGGTTATTTGCGTCCATCCTCAGCTTATTCTAATTCATTTGTGTTCTTAACAATTCTTTTGCATCCGATAAGTGCGTTTGTGTCACTGGGATAACATTTAGGTCATTTTTTTCAACCTTTAACTTATTCTAATCCATTTACGGTTTTTAACCAATCTTGTGCATCCAATATTTTGCGTTTGTGTCATTGGACTAACATTTGGGTCATTTTCGTTCTCCCTCGGCTTATTCGAATCCATTTATGTTCATTACCAATCTTGTGCATTTAATAAGTGCGTTTGTGTCATTGCATTAACATTTAGGTCATATTTGCCTCCCTCGGCTTATTATTATCATGTTGTGTTCTTAACCAATCTTGTGCATCCAATAAGTGGATTTGTGTCATTGGTTTATCATTCAGTTAATTTTCATCATCATTTGGCTTATTCTAATCTATTTTGGTTTTACCTATTCTTGTGCCTCCAATAAGTTTGTTTGGGTTAGGAGATGAATATTAAGTTCATTTTTGTCCTCCTTCGGCTTATTCTTATCCATTTTGGTTGTTTAAGCAATCTTGTGCATCACATAAGTGCAGTTGTATCATTCGATTAACATTTAGATCGTTTTTATTATCTTATGGCTTATTCTAATCTATTGTTGTTATTAACCAATCCTGGGCATCCAATAGGTGAATTTGTGTCATTGAATTAACATTTATGTCATTTTCTTCCTCACTCGCATTAATCTAGTCCATTTATGTTCCTAACCTATCTTGAGCATGCTATAGGTCCGTTTGTGTCTTTGGATTAATATTTAGGTCATTTTCATCCGTCCTTGGCTTATTTGAATCCATTTGTAGTCTTACCAATTCTTGTGCATCTGATAAGTGTGTTTGTGTCATTAGGTTAACATTTAGGTCATTTTCGTCATCATTCGGCTTATTCTAATCCATTTACGGTTTTTAACCTATCTTGGACATCCAATAAGTGCGTTTGTGTCATTGATTTAACATTTAGGTCATTTTTGTAATCCTTCAGCTTATTCTAATCCAGTTTGGTTGTTTAACCAATCTTGCACATCCGATAAGTGCATTTGTATCATCGGAAAAATATTTAGGTCATTTTCGTCATCCTTTAATTATTCTAATCCATTTAGGGTTTTTAACCAATCTTGTGAATCCGATCAGTACGTTTGTGTCATTCGACTAACATTTAGGTCATTTTTGTCCTCTCTATGCTTGTTCTAATCCATCTTGGTTGTTTAACAAATCTTGTGCATCTAATAAGTGGGTTTGTTTCATTAGATTAACATATTTCTCATTTCGGTCATCCTTCAGTTATTCTAATCCATTTAGTATTTTTAACCAATCTTGTGCATCCAATAATTGCGTTTGTGTCATTGGATTAACATTTACGTCATTTTCGTCCTCCCTATGGTTATTATAGTTATTTTGGTTGTTTAACCAATCTTGTGCATCAAGTAAGTGCATTTGTGTCAATGGATTAACCTATAGGTCAATTACGTCCTCCCTAATGCTTATTCTGATCCATTTTCATTGTTTTACCAATCTTGTGCATCTAATAAGTGGGTTTGTTTCATTTGATTAACATTTAGGTCATTTTTGTCACCCTTCAGCTAATTCTAATCCATTTAGGGTTTTAAACTATTCATGTGCATCCAATAAGTGTATTCGTGTCGTTGGATTAACATTTAGGTCATTTTCATCCTCCCTTGGCGTATTCTAATCCATTTGTTTTCTTAACTAATCTTTTGCATCCAATAAGTGCATTTCTGTCATTGGATTAACATTTAGGTCATTTTCGGCTTCGTTTGCCTTATTCTATTCCATTTTGGTTCTTAACTATTCTTGTGCATCCCATAAGTGTGTTTGTGTCACTAGATTTATATTTAGGTCCTTTTTCTGCTCCCTCGGCTTATTCTAATACCTTTGTATTCTTAACCAATCGAGTGCATCCAATAAGTGAGTTTGTGTCATTGGATTAACACATAGGTCATTTTCGTTATCCTTCAGCTTATTCTAATCCATTTTGGTTGTTTAACCAATCTTGCGCATCCGATAAGTGCATTTGTATCATCGGAATAATATTTAAGTCATTTTCGCCATGCTTCATTTATTCTAATATATTTAGGGTTTTTAACCAATCATGTGAATCCCATAATTGCGTTTGTGTCATTGAATTAACATTTAGGTAGTTTTCGTCCTCCCTATGCTTATTCTAATCAATTTTGGTTGTTTAACCAATCTTGTGCATCTAATTAGTTGGTTTGTTTCATTGGATTAACATTTAAGTCATTTTTATCATTGTTCGACTTATTCTAATCCATTTAGGATTTTTAGCCAGTCTTGTGCATCCAATAAGTGCATTTGTCAATGGATTACCATTTAGGTCATTTTCATCATCCGTCGGCTAATTCTAATCCGTTTAGGCTTTTAAACTAATCTTGTTTATCCAATAGGTGTATTTGTTTCATTGAATTAACATTTAGTTCATTTCCGTCTTCCCTCGGCTTATTCTAATCCATTTGTGTTCTTAATTAATCTTGTGCATCCAGTAAGTGCATTTGTGTCATTGGATTAACATTTAGGTCATTTTTGGCTTCGTTTGCCTTATTCTTTTCCATTTTGGTTCTTAACTATTATTGGGCATCCAATAAGTGCGTTTGTGTCACTAGATTTACATTGCGGGCCTTTTGCTGCTCCCTCAGCTTATTCTAATACATTTTTAGTCATAACCAATCTTTTGCATCCGATAAGTGCGTTTGTCTTATTGGATTAACATTATTTTTGTTATCCTTTGGCTTCTTCGAATCCATTATGGTTTTTTTCCATTATAGTGCATCTAATAAGCGCGTTTGTATCATTGGATTAACATTTAGGTCATTTTGCGTCACTCGGCTTATTCTAATTCACTGGTGTTTTTAACCAATCTTGTCTATCCAATAAGTGTGTTTGGGTCATTGGATTAACATTTAGGTCATTTTCATCATCCTTCGGCTTATTCTAATCCACTTATAATTTTTAACCAATTTTATGCATCCAATAAGTGAGTGTGTGCCATTGGATCAACACTTTGGTGATTCACATCCTACCTAGGATTATTCTATTCCATTTTGGTTTTTTAACCAAACTTTTGCATTCAATAAGTGCGTTTGTGTCATTCGATTAACATTTAGGTCATTTTCGTAATCCTTCGGCTTAATCTAATCCATTTAGGGTTTTTAACAAATCTTGTGCAACTAATAAGTGTGTTTATATCATTGGTTCTACATTTAGTTCATTTTCGTATTCCCTAGGCTTATTCTAATCCATTTACGGTTTTTAACCAATCTTGGGCATCCCATTAGTGCACTTGTTCCTTTGGATTAATGTTTAGGTCATTTTGGCCATTCTTCGGTTTATTCTAATCCATTTTTGTTGTTTAATCTATCTTGTGCATCCAATAAGCGCGTTTGTGTTATTAAACTAACATTTAGGTCATTTTCGGCTTCGTTTGGCTTATTTAATTCCATTTTGTTTCTTAATATTCTTGGGCATCCAATAAGTTTGTGTCACTAGATTAATATTTAGGTCATTTTTCTCCTCACTCGGCTTATTCTTACACATTTGTGTATTTAACCGATCTTGTGCTTCCAATAAGTGCGTTTGTGTCATTGGATTAACATTATTTTGGTTATCCTTAAGCTTATTCAAATGCATTTTGGTTCTTATCCAATCTAGTACATCCAATATGTGCGTTTGTGTCATTGGATTAACATTTAGGTCATTTTTTCATCACCCGACTTATTCTAATCCATTGGTATTTTTAACCAATCTTGTCTATCCAATAAGTGCGTTTGGGTCAATGGATTAACATTTAGGTCATTTTCATCCTCCCTAGGATTATTCTAATCCATTTGTGTTCTTAACCAATCTTGGGCATCCAATAAGTGCATTTGTGTCATTGGATTAACATTAATTTCATTTTCGTCATCCTTCAGCTTATTCTAATCCATTTAGTATATTTAACCAATTTTGTGCATCCAATAAGTGTGTTTGTGACATTGGATTAACATTTAGATGATTTTCATCTTCGCTAGGCTAATTTTACTCTATTTTGGTTGTTTAAACAATAGTATGCTTCCAATAAGTGCGTTTGTGTCATTCGATTAACCTTTAGGTCATTTATAATTTTTAACAAATCTCATTGGATTAATATTTAGTTCAATTTAGTCTTCACTAAGCTTATTCTAACAGATTTTGGTTTTTAACCAATAATTGTGCATCTTATAAGTGCGTTTGTTTCATTGGATAACCATTAAGACCATTTTCTTCATACTTTGGCTTATTTTAATCAATTTATGTTTTTTAACCAATCTTGTGCATCCCATTAGTGCGTTTGTGTCATTGGATTAATGTTTATGTCATTTTCGTCATCCTTTGACTTTTTCTAATCCATTTTTGTTGTTTAATGTATCGTGTGCATCCAATAAGTGCGTTTGTGTTATTGGATTAATATTTAGGTCATTTTTCCATTCTTTGGCTTATTCTAACTCATTTACGATTTTTAATCAATCTTGTTCATCCAATTAGTGCGCTTGTATCATTGGATTACTATTTAGGTCATTTTCGTCATCCTTTGGCTTATTCTAATCCATTTTGGTTTTTTAACCAATCTTGTGCACAAATAAGCGTGTTTGTGTCATTGGGATAACGTTTAGGTGATTTTTCGTCTTCCCTAGGCTTATTCTAGACCATTTAGGGTTTTTAACCAATCTTTTGCATCTAATAAGTGCGTTTGTGGCATTGGATTAACATTTAGGTCATTTTTGTCATCTCTATGCTTGTTATAATCCATTTTGGTGTTTAACCAATCTTGTGCATCTTATAACTGTGTTTGTGCCTTTGGATTAACCTATAGGTAATTTTTGTATTCCTTAAGGCTTATTTTGATCCATTTTGATTATTCAATCAATCTTCTGCATCTAATAAGGGGGTTTGTTTCATTGAATTAACATTTAGTTCATTTTCGTCATCCTTCGGCTTCTTCTAATTCATTGACGGTTTTTAACCAATCTTGTGCATCGAATTAGTGCGTTTGTATCATTAGATTACCATTGAGGTCATTTTTCGTCATCCTTCGGCTTATCCTAGTCCATTTTGGTTTTTTAACCAATCTTGTGAATCCTATACGTGCATGTGTATCATTGGATTAACATTTAGGTCATTTTCGTCATCCCTATGCTTATTCTTATCCATTTTGGTTGTTTAACCAATCTTATTCGTCAAATAAGTGTATTTGTGTTATTGGATTAACTTATAGGTCATTTACGTCCTCCTTAAGTCTTATTCCTATCCTTTTGATTGTTCAACCAATCTTGTGCATCCAATAAGTGCGTTTGTGTCAATGGATTAAGATATAGGTCATTTTAGTCATCCTTCGGCTAATTCTAATCCATTTAAGGTTTTTAACCAATCTTGTGCATCATATAAGTGCATTTGTGTCATCGGATAAAAATTTAGTCATTTTAGTCATCATATAGGTTTTTAACCAATCTTGTGCATCAAATAAGTGGGTTTTTTTCATTGGATTAACATTTAGGTCATTTTCGTAATCTTTCGGCTTATTCTAATCCATTTAGGATTTTTAACTAATCTTGTGCATCCAATGTGCGTTTATTTCATTTGATAAAGATTTAGGTCATTTTAGGCCTCCTTAGCCTCATTCTAATCCATTTTGGTTGTTTAACCAATCTTGTGCATCCAATAAGTTTGTTTGTATCATTGGATTAACATTTAGGTCATTTCGTCATCCTTATGCTTATCCAAATTTATTTAGGGTTTTTAACCAATCATGCGGATCCAATATGTGCGTTTGTGGCATTGGATTAACGTTTAGGTGGTTTTCATCATCCTTGGGCTAATACTAATCCATTTTGGTTGTATAACCTATCTTGTGCATCCAATAAGTGTGTCTGTGTTAATAGAGTAATATTTAGGTGATTTTCGTTTCCTTCGGTTTATTCTATTCCGTTTAGGGGTTTTAACTAATCTTCTGCATCCAATACGTGTTTTTGTGTCAGTGGATTAACATTTAGGTCATTTTCGTCCATCCTAGGAATATTCTAATCCATTTTAGTTGTTTAACCAATCTTGTGAAACCGATAAGTGCATTTGGATCATTGGATTAACATTGATGTCATTTTCGTCATCCCTAAGCTTATTATAATCCATTTTTGTTGTTTAACAAATCTTATTCATCAAATAAGTGTGTTTGTGTCATTGAATTAATCTATTGGTCATTTACGTCCTCCTTAAGGCTTATTCTGATCCTTTTAGATAGTTTAACCAATCTTGTGCATCTAATAAGTGGGTTTTTTTTATTGGATTAACCAATAGGTCATTTTTGTCATCCTTCAGTTATTCAAATCCATTTAGGATTTTTAACCAATCTTGTGTATCCAATTATTGCGTTTGTGTCATTAGATTAACACTTAGGTCATTTTTGTCCTCCCTATGCTTATTCTAATCCATTTTGGTTGTTTAACCAATCTTAGGCATCTGATAAGTGTGTTTATTTCATTGGATTAACATTTAGATCATTTTCGTCATCGTTCGACTTATTCTAAACTATTTATGATTTTTAGCCAAAATTGTGCATCCAATTAGTGGGTTTGTCAACGGATTATCATTTAGATCATTTTCGTCATCCTTCGGCTAATTCTAATCCATTTAGGGTTTTAAACTAATCTTGTGCATCCAATAGTTCTGTTTGTGTCATTCGATTAACATTTAGTTCATTTTCATCCTCCCTTGGCTTATTCTAATCCATTATTGTTCTTAACTAATCTTGTGCATCCAATAAGTGCATTTGTGTCATTGGATTAACATTTAGGTCATTTTCGTCATCTATCATTGTTCGACTTATTCTAATCCCCATTTGTGTTCTTAACTAATCTTGTGCATCCAATAGGTGTGTTTGTGTCATTGGACGAACATTTAGGTCATTTTCGTCATCTATCATTGTTCGACTTATTCTAATCCCCATTTGTGTTCTTAACTAATCTTGTGCATCCAATAGGTGTGTTTGTGTCATTGGACGAACATTTAGGTCATTTTCGTCATCTATCATTGTTCGACTTATTCTAATCCCCATTTGTGTTCTTAACTAATCTTGTGCATCCAATAGGTGTGTTTGTGTCATTGGACGAACATTTAGGTCATTTTCGTCATCTATCATTGTTCGACTTATTCTAATCCCCATTTGTGTTCTTAACTAATCTTGTGCATCCAATAGGTGTGTTTGTGTCATTGGACGAACATTTAGGTCATTTTCGTCATCTATCATTGTTCGACTTATTCTAATCCCCATTTGTGTTCTTAACTAATCTTGTGCATCCAATAGGTGTGTTTGTGTCATTGGACGAACATTTAGGTCATTTTCGTCATCTATCATTGTTCGACTTATTCTAATCCCCATTTGTGTTCTTAACTAATCTTGTGCATCCAATAGGTGTGTTTGTGTCATTGGACGAACATTTAGGTCATTTTCGTCATCTATCATTGTTCGACTTATTCTAATCCCCATTTGTGTTCTTAACTAATCTTGTGCATCCAATAGGTGTGTTTGTGTCATTGGACGAACATTTAGGTCATTTTCGTCATCTATCATTGTTCGACTTATTCTAATCCCCATTTGTGTTCTTAACTAATCTTGTGCATCCAATAGGTGTGTTTGTGTCATTGGATTAGAATAAGCCATTTTCGTAATCATTCGGCTTAATCTTATCCATTTTGGTTTTTTAAAGAAATATTGTGAGCCCGATAAGTACATATGCATCATTGGATTAACATTTAGGTCATTTTTGTCATCCCTATGCTTATTCTAATCCATTTAGGTTCTTTAGCCAATCTTATTCATCAAATAAGTGTGTTTGTGTCATTAGATTAAATTATAGGTCATTTACGTCCTCCTTAAGGCTTAGTCAGATCCTTTTTTATTGTTTAACCAATCTTGTACATCCAACTAGTGTGTTTGTATCAATGGTTTAACATTTAGGTTATTTTCATCATCCTTCGGTTAATTCTAATTTATTTAGGATTTTTAATCAATCTTGTGCATCCAATAAGTGCATTTGTGTCATTGGACAAAGATTTAGGTCATTTTAGTCCTCCGTAGGCTTATTCTAATCCATTTTGATTGTTTAACCAATCTTTTGCATCCAATAAGTGGGTTTTTTTCATTGGATTAACATTTAGGTCATTTTCGTAATCTTTCGGCTTATTCTAATCCATTTAGGATTTTTAACTAATCTTGTGCATCCAATGTGCGTTTATTTCATTTGATAAAGATTTAGGTCATTTTAGACCTCCTTAGCCTCATTCTAATCCATTTTGGTTGTTTAACCAATCTTGTGCATCCAATAAGTTTGTTTGTATCATTGGATTAACATTTAGGTCATTTCGTCATCCTTATGCTTATCCAAATTTATTTAGGGTTTTTAACCAATCATGCGGATCCAATATGTGCGTTTGTGGCATTGGATTAACGTTTAGGTGGTTTTCATCATCCTTGGGCTAATACTAATCCATTTTGGTTGTATAACCTATCTTGTGCATCCAATAAGTGTGTCTGTGGTAATAGATTAATATTTAGGTGATTTTCGTTTCCTTCGGTTTATTCTATTCCGTTTAGGGGTTTTAACTAATCTTTTGCATCCAATACGTGTTTTTGTGTCAGTGGATTAACATTTAGGTCATTTTCGTCCATCCTAGGAATATTCTAATCCATTTTAGTTGTTTAACCAATCTTGTGAAACCGATAAGTGCATTTGGATCATTGGATTAACATTGATGTCATTTTCGTCATCCCTAAGCTTATTATAATCCATTTTTGTTGTTTAACAAATCTTATTCATCAAATAAGTGTGTTTGTGTCATTGAATTAATCTATTGGTCATTTACGTCCTCCTTAAGGCTTATTCTGATCCTTTTTGGTAGTTTAACCAATCTTGTGCATCTAATAAGTGGGTTTTTTTTATTGGATTAACCAATAGGTCATTTTTGTCATCCTTCAGTTATTCAAATCCATTTAGGATTTTTAACCAATCTTGTGTATCCAATTATTGCGTTTGTGTCATTAGATTAACACTTAGGTCATTTTTGTCCTCCCTATGCTTATTCTAATCCATTTTGGTTGTTTAACCAATCTTAGGCATCTGATAAGTGTGTTTATTTCATTGGATTAACATTTAGATCATTTTCGTCATCGTTCGACTTATTCTAAACTATTTATGATTTTTAGCCAAAATTGTGCATCCAATTAGTGGGTTTGTCAACGGATTATCATTTAGATCATTTTCGTCATCCTTCGGCTAATTCTAATCCATTTAGGGTTTTAAACTAATCTTGTGCATCCAATAGTTCTGTTTGTGTCATTCGATTAACATTTAGTTCATTTTCATCCTCCCTTGGCTTATTCTAATCCATTTGTGTTCTTAACTAATCTTGTGCATCCAATAAGTGCATTTGTGTCATTGGATTAACATTTCGGTCATTTTCAGCTTCGTTTGCCTTATTCTATTCTATTTTGGTTCTTAACTATTCTTGGGCATCCAATAAGTGCGTTTGTGTCACTAGATTTACCTTTAGGTCTTTTTGCTGCTCCCTCGGCTTATTCTGATACATTTGTATTGTTAACCAATATTGTGCATCCAATAAGTGTGTTTGTGTCATTGGATTAACATTACTTTGGTTATCCTTTGGCTTATTTGAATCCATTGTGGTTCTTTTCCAATCTGGTGCATCTAATAAGTGTGTTTGTGTCATTGGATTAACATTACTTTGGTTATCCTTTGGCTTATTTGAATCCATTGTGGTTCTTTTCCAATCTGGTGCATCTAATAAGTGTGTTTGTGTCATTGGATTAACATTACTTTGGTTATCCTTTGGCTTATTTGAATCCATTGTGGTTCTTTTCCAATCTGGTGCATCTAATAAGTGTGTTTGTGTCATTGGATTAACATTACTTTGGTTATCCTTTGGCTTATTTGAATCCATTGTGGTTCTTTTCCAATCTGGTGCATCTAATAAGTGTGTTTGTGTCATTGGATTAACATTACTTTGGTTATCCTTTGGCTTATTTGAATCCATTGTGGTTCTTTTCCAATCTGGTGCATCTAATAAGTGTGTTTGTGTCATTGGATTAACATTACTTTGGTTATCCTTTGGCTTATTTGAATCCATTGTGGTTCTTTTCCAATCTGGTGCATCTAATAAGTGTGTTTGTGTCATTGGATTAACATTACTTTGGTTATCCTTTGGCTTATTTGAATCCATTGTGGTTCTTTTCCAATCTGGTGCATCTAATAAGTGTGTTTGTGTCATTGGATTAACATTACTTTGGTTATCCTTTGGCTTATTTGAATCCATTGTGGTTCTTTTCCAATCTGGTGCATCTAATAAGTGTGTTTGTGTCATTGGATTAACATTACTTTGGTTATCCTTTGGCTTATTTGAATCCATTGTGGTTCTTTTCCAATCTGGTGCATCTAATAAGTGTGTTTGTGTCATTGGATTAACATTACTTTGGTTATCCTTTGGCTTATTTGAATCCATTGTGGTTCTTTTCCAATCTGGTGCATCTAATAAGTGTGTTTGTGTCATTGGATTAACATTACTTTGGTTATCCTTTGGCTTATTTGAATCCATTGTGGTTCTTTTCCAATCTGGTGCATCTAATAAGTGTGTTTGTGTCATTGGATTAACATTACTTTGGTTATCCTTTGGCTTATTTGAATCCATTGTGGTTCTTTTCCAATCTGGTGCATCTAATAAGTGTGTTTGTGTCATTGGATTAACATTACTTTGGTTATCCTTTGGCTTATTTGAATCCATTGTGGTTCTTTTCCAATCTGGTGCATCTAATAAGTGTGTTTGTGTCATTGGATTAACATTACTTTGGTTATCCTTTGGCTTATTTGAATCCATTGTGGTTCTTTTCCAATCTGGTGCATCTAATAAGTGTGTTTGTGTCATTGGATTAACATTACTTTGGTTATCCTTTGGCTTATTTGAATCCATTGTGGTTCTTTTCCAATCTGGTGCATCTAATAAGTGTGTTTGTGTCATTGGATTAACATTACTTTGGTTATCCTTTGGCTTATTTGAATCCATTGTGGTTCTTTTCCAATCTGGTGCATCTAATAAGTGTGTTTGTGTCATTGGATTAACATTACTTTGGTTATCCTTTGGCTTATTTGAATCCATTGTGGTTCTTTTCCAATCTGGTGCATCTAATAAGTGTGTTTGTGTCATTGGATTAACATTACTTTGGTTATCCTTTGGCTTATTTGAATCCATTGTGGTTCTTTTCCAATCTGGTGCATCTAATAAGTGTGTTTGTGTCATTGGATTAACATTACTTTGGTTATCCTTTGGCTTATTTGAATCCATTGTGGTTCTTTTCCAATCTGGTGCATCTAATAAGTGTGTTTGTGTCATTGGATTATCATTTAGGCCATTTTTCGTCACTCATCTTATTCTAATCCACTAGTGTTTTTAACCAATCTTGTCTATCCAATAATTGCGTTTTGGTCATTGGATTAACTGTTAGGTCATGTTCGTCATCCTTCAGCTTATTCTAATCCATTTAGGATTTTTAACCAATTTTGGGCATCCTATAAGTGTAGTTGTGTCATTGGAATAACATTAAGGTCATTTTCGTCATCATTCGCCTTACTCTTTTCCATTTAGGATTTTAACCAATTTTGTGCATCCAACATGTGCGTTTGTGCCACTGGATTAACATTTAGGTGATTTTCATCCTCCATAGGCTTATTCTACTCCATTTTGGTTGTTTAAACAATCTTGTGCTTCCAATAAGTGTGTTTGTGTCTTTCGATTAACCTTTAGGTCATTTTCGTCATCCTTCGGCTTAATCTAATCCATTTATGGTTTCCAATAAGTGTGTTAGTGTCATTGGATTAATATTTAGTTCATTTTATTCTTCCCTAAGCTTAGTCTAATCCATTTTGGTTTTTCACCAATCTTGTGCATCTTATAAGTGTGTTTGTTTCATTGAATTAACATTAGGGCCATTTTCTTCATACTTCGGCTTATTCTAATTAATTTATGGTTATTAAACAATCTTGTGCATCCCATTAGTGTGTTTGTGTCATTGGATTAACGTTTATGTCATTTTTGTCATCCTTTGGCTTATTCTAATCTATTTTTGTTGTTTAATCTATCGTGTGCATCCAATAAGTGCATTTGTGTCATTGGATTAGAATAAGCCATTTTCGTAATCATTCGGCTTAATCTTATCCATTTTGGTTTTTAAAAGAAATCTTGTGAGCCCGATAAGTACATATGTATCATTGGATTAACATTTAGGTCATTTTTGTCATCCCTATGCTTATTCTAATCCATTTAGGTTCTTTAGCCAATCTTATTCATCAAATAAGTGTGTTTGTGTCATTAGATTAAATTATAGGTCATTTACGTCCTCCTTAAGGCTTAGTCAGATCCTTTTTTATTGTTTAACCAATCTTGTACATCCAACTAGTGTGTTTGTCTCAATGGTTTAACATTTAGGTTATTTTCATCATCCTTCGGTTAATTCTAATTTATTTAGGATTTTTAATCAATCTTGTGCATCCAATAAGTGCATTTGTGTCATTGGACAAAGATTTAGGTCATTTTAGTCCTCTGTAGGCTTATTCTAATCCATTTTGATTGTTTAACCAATCTTTTGCATCCAATAAGTGCGTTTGTATAATTGGATTAACATTTAGGTCATATTCGTCATCCTTCGGCTTTTTATAATCCATTTATGGTTTTTAACGACTCTTGGCATCCTATAAGTGTGTTTGTGTTATTTGATTAACGTTTACGTCATTTTCGTCATCCTTCAGCTTATTCTAATGCATTTTTGTTTTTTAACCAATCTTGTGAATCTAAGAAGTGTTTTTGGGTCATTGGATTAACATTTAGGTGTTTTTTCTTCCTCCCTAGGCTTATTCTAGTCCATTTAGGGTTTTAAACCAATCTTGTGCATCCAATAAGTGTGTTTGTGCCATTGGATTAACATTTAGGTCATTTTCCTCCTCCTTAAGCTTATTCTAATCTATTTTGGTACTTTAACCAATCTTTTGCATCTAATAAGTGTGATTGTGTTATTGGATTAACCTCTTGGTCATTTTCTTCAACCCTAAAGCTTATTCTATTTCATTTTGATTGTTTATCCAATCTTGTGCATCTTATAAGTGCATTTGTGTCATTAAATTAACAATTAGGTCATTTTTGTCATCGTTCTGCTTATTCAATCCATTTTGATTGTTAAACCAATCTTGCGCATTTAATAGGTGCATTTGAGTCATTTAATAAATCTTTAGGTCACTTTTTTCATCCTTCGGGTCATTCAAATCCATTTTGGTTGTTTAACAAATCTTGTGCATCCAATAAGTTTGTTTGTATCATTGGATTAACACTTAGGTCATTTTGTCATCCTTAGGCTTATTCTTACCCATTAAGGGGTTTTAACCAATCCTATAGATCCAATAAGTGTGTTTGTGTCATTAGATTAACGTTTAGGTGATTTTCGTCATCCTTCGGCTTATACAAATCCATTTTGGTTGTTTAACCTATCTTGTGCATTCAATAAGTGTGTTTGTGTCAATAGATTAACAGTTAGGTAATTTTCATCATCCTTCGGCATATTCTAATCTGTTTAGGGTTTATAACTAGTATTCTGCATCCAATAAGTGTGATTGTGTTAGTGGATTAACATTTAGGTCATTTTCGTCCACCCTAGGCATATTCTAATCCGTTTTGGCTGTTTAACCAATCTCGTTCATGTAATAAGTGCGTTAGTGTCAATGGATTAACATTTAGGTCATTTTCATCCTCCCTCTGCTTATTCTATTCCATTTGTGTTTGTACCCATTCTTGTGCATTTAACAAGTGTATTTAGGTCATTCGATTCACATTTAGGAAATTTTTGCCTCCATCGGCTTATTCTAATCCATTGGTGTTTTTAACCAATCAGTTGCATCCAATAAGTTCGTTGGTGTCATTTTCGTCCTCCCTCTGCTTAATCAAATCCATTTGTGTCTGTAACCATTCTTGTGCATTTAATAAGTGCGTTTGTGTCATTGGATTAACATTTAGGTCATTTTTGCTTCCCTCGGCTTATTCTGATCCATTTGTGTTTTTAACCAATCTTGCGCATCCAATAAGTGCGTTTGTGTTATTAGATAAACATTTAGGTCATTTTCATCCTCCCTCGACTTATTCTAATCCATTTGCGTTCTTAATTAATGTTGTGCTTCCAAATAGTGTGTTTGGGTCATTGGATTAACTATCATTATTTTCGTCATCCTTGGGCTTATACTAATCCATTTTGGTCTTAACCAATCTAATGCATCCAATAAGTGTGTTTGTGTCGTTGGATTATCATTTAGGTTATTATTGCCTTCCTCGGCTTATTCTGATTCATTTGTGTTCTTAACCAATCTTGTGCATCTAGTAAGTGTGTATGTGTCATTCGATTAACATTATTTTCGTCATCATTTGGCTAATTCTAATCAATTTTTGTTATCAATCAATCTTGTGCATCCAATAAGTAACTTTGTGTCTTTGGATTACTATATAGGTCATTTTCATTATCCTTTGGATTAATATATAGAATAAGTTCGTTTGTGCCATTGGATTAACATTTAGGTCATTTTCGTCCTCCCTAAGCTTATTCTAATCCATTTTGGTTGTTTAACCAATCTTTTGAATCTAATAAGTATGATTGCGTTACTAGATTAACATATAGGTCATTTTCGTCATCCGTAAGGCTTATTCTAACCCATTATGTCCATTTTCGTCATTTTTGTAATCTTTCGGCTTATTCAGTCCATTTTGATTGTGAAACCAATCTTGTGCATTTAATAAGTGCGTTTGGCTCATTTAATTAACATTTAGGTCATTTTTATCATCCTTCGGGTCATTCTAATCCATTTTGGTTGTTTAACAGATCTTGTGCATCCAATAAGTTTCTATGTATTATTGGATTAACACTTAGGTCATTTTGTCATCCTTATGCTTATTCTTATCCATTTAGGGGTTTTAACCAATCCTATGGATCCAATAAGTGCGTTTGTGTCATTGGATTAACGTTTAGGTCATTTTCGTCATCCTTCGGCTTATTCTAATCCATTTGTGTTCGTACACATTCTTGTGCATTTAATAAGTGCGATTGTTTCATTGGATTAACATTTAGGTCATTTTTGCCTCCATCGGCTTATTTTAATCCATTTGTGTTTTTAACCAATCAGTTGCATCCAATAATTGCGTTTGTGTTATTTGATTAACATTTAAGTCATTTTCGTCCTCCCTCTGCTTATTCAAATCCATTTGTGTCTGTAACCATTCTTGTGCATTTAATAAGTGCGTTTGGGTCAATGGATTAACATTTAGGTCATTTTGGTCTCCCTCGGCTTATTCTAATCCATTTGTGTTTTTGACCAATCTTGTGCACCCAATAAGTGCGTTTGTGTTATTAGATTAACCTTTAGGTCATTTTCATCCTCCCTCGACGTATTCTAATCCATTTGTGTTCTTAACCAATCTTGTGCTTCCAATTAGTGCATTTGTATCATTGGATTAACTATCATTATTTTCGTCATCCTTTGCCTTATTCTAATCCATTTTGGTTCTGAACCAATCTAATGCACCCAATAAGTGTGTTTGTGTCATTAGATTATCATTTCGGTTATTTTTGCCTCCCTCGGCTTATTCTAATCCATTTGTGTTCTTAACCAATTTTGTGCATCTAGTAAGTGTGTTTGTGTCATTCGATTAACATTATTTTCGATATCCTTTCACTTATTCTAATTGATATTTGTTATCAATCAATCTTTTGCATCCAAAAATTGACTTTGTGTCTTTGGATTAATATATAGGTAATTTTCATTATCCTTTGGCTTATTTTAATCCATTTTGGTTTTTAACCAATCTTGTTCAACCAATAAGTGCGTTTGTATCCTAGGAATAACATTTAGGTCATTTTCTTCCTCCCTCAGCTTAATCTAGTCCATTTGTGTTCTAAACCAATCTTTTGCATCCTATTAGAGCATTTGTGTGATTGGATTAACATTTAGGTCATTTTTGTCTCCCTCGGCTTATTATATTCTCTTTGTGTTTTTAACCAATCTTGTGAATCCAATATGTGCATTTGTGTCATCGGATTAACATTTAGGTCATATTCGTCCTCCCTCTGCTTATTTTAATCCATTTGTTTTCTTAACCAATCTTGTGCATCTAGTCAGTGCGTATGTGTCATTCGATTAACATTATGTTCGTCATCCTTTGGCTTATTCTAAATGAATTTTGTTATCAACCAATCTTTTGTAGCCAATTAGTGCTTTAGTGTGATTGGTGTAAGACCCATAATTTTAAAGTATACTTTATGTATTTTAGTGTATTTTGGTATTGAACTCGGAGGCTTTTTAGCCAAAGTTATTAATATTTTGGAGTTATATGACCGAAAAGATATTTTGATGCCGATTAGATTTACTCGTCGATGAATAAATTAAATTAACTGCGGTGAATCTTTTACGAAGAATTTAATGCCTTATGGGTGAAATGGTAATTTTAATAAATATCTAGATATTTGGAGATATTTGTTAAAAGTAATTAATATATATATAAATATATATATAGAGGAAAAAGAAAGAAATAGAAAAGAAAGGAAAGGAAGGAAAAAGAAAGAAATAGAAAAGAAAGGAAAGGAAGGAAAAAGAAAGAAATAGAAAAGAAAGGAAAGGAAGGAAAAAGGAAAGAAATAGAAAGGAAGGAAAAAGGAAGAAAGGAAAACTGAAAGAAAACAGAAAACATTTTCCTTCTTCTTCCTCTGCCTCGCGTGAACTCCATCTCCCTCTTTCTTCTTCGATTGATTTTGCTTCTTTTTCGTTTCTTTAAGTTCGAGAATTGAAACCCAAGGCTAGTGGGTGAGAAAGATCAAGTTCCCAACTCCTTCCTTCTTCCCGGATTCAAAAACGGAGTTAGGGATCTCAAAACCGTCAAACACAAACCTCCCCGTTTCATCTAGATCTAAGCTTCGTTTCGCAAAGAGATAGAAGGGAAAGTTGCTCACTACCACGCTACGGTGCTAGGGAACCAACTTTGGAAGCGACGTTGCGAGCGGAGATTTTACCGGATTTACTTTTATGGGTAAAATCTTAGAGTTAGGTTTTGGTTATATTGATGAATGTTTCGTGGAAAATGAATTTAAACTCATTTATGTATGATTTTGAGTAAATGAAACTTGTTGTGTTTGAGTGGTGGATTGTATTGATTTGTGTTTGTCGTATTTGACGTGTTCTTAATTAATACTGATGACATTTGTTGTGTGTATGGTTGGATTCTGTGGAGAAATGAATTAATGTGTTTTGGTATGAGTTGCGGATTGGATCTGATAATAGGTTTGAGTTGTTTTGTGTGGAATTTGAATACCATTAGAGTTAAACGAGTATTAAGAATGGGGAACCTCTTAATGTCTACGTTTACTTAATGTTGTCGTGAAAACCATTAGAGTTAAACGAGTATTAAAAATGGGGAATCTTTTAATATCTTTGTTTACTTAACGTTGTCGTGAAAACCATTAGAGTTAAACGAGTATTAAAAATGGGGAATCTTTTAATATCTTTGTTTACTTAATGTTGTCGTGAAAACCATTAGAGTTAAACGAGTATTAAAAATAGGGAATATTTTAATATCTTTGTTTACTTAATGTTTGTCGTGAAAATCATTAGACTGCACAGGTGTTTGTCCGGGAGAGACTACACCCTGGTAAATTGTGTTTGTCCGTGAGGGAAGTGCACATGTGTTTGTCCGCGAGAGACTACACCCTGGTAAATTGTGTTTGTTCGTGAGAGACTGCACATGTGTTTGTCCGTGAGAGACTACACCCTGGTAAATGGTGTTTGTCCGTGAGAGACTACACCCTGGTAAATGGTGTTTGTCCGTGAGAGACTACACCCTGGTAAATGGTGTTTGTCCGTGAGAGACTACACCCTGGTAAATGGTGTTTGTCCGTGAGAGACTACACCCTGGTAAATGGTGTTTGTCCGTGAGAGACTACACCCTGGTAAATGGTGTTTGTCCGTGAGAGACTACACCCTGGTAAATGGTGTTTGTCCGTGAGAGACTACACCCTGGTAAATGGTGTTTGTCCGTGAGAGACTACACCCTGGTAAATGGTGTTTGTCCGTGAGAGACTACACCCTGGTAAATGGTGTTTGTCCGTGAGAGACTACACCCTGGTAAATGGTGTTTGTCCGTGAGAGACTACACCCTGGTAAATGGTGTTTGTCCGTGAGAGACTACACCCTGGTAAATGGTGTTTGTCCGTGAGAGACTACACCCTGGTAAATGGTGTTTGTCCGTGAGAGACTACACCCTGGTAAATGGTGTTTGTCCGTGAGAGACTACACCCTGGTAAATGGTGTTTGTCCGTGAGAGACTACACCCTGGTAAATGGTGTTTGTCCGTGAGAGACTACACCCTGGTAAATGGTGTTTGTCCGTGAGAGACTACACCCTGGTAAATGGTGTTTGTCCGTGAGAGACTGCACAGGTGTTTGTCCGTGAGAGACTGCACCCTGGTAAATTGTGTTTGTCTGTGAGAGACTGCACAAGTGTTTGTCCGTGAGAGACTACACACTGGTAAATTGTGTTTGTCTGTGAGAGACTGCACAGGTGTTTGTCCATGAGAGACTACACCCTGGTAAATTGTGTTTGTCCGTGAGAGACTGCACTCGTGTTCGTTCGTGAGAAACTACACCCTGGTAAATTGTGTTTGTCCGTGAGAGACTACACCCTGGTAAATGGTGTTTGTCCGTGAGAGACTGCACAAGTGTTTGTCCGTGAGAGACTACACACTGGTAAATTGTGTTTGTCTGTGAGAGACTGCACAGGTGTTTGTCCGTGAGAGACTGCACCCTGGTAAATTGTGTTTGTCTGTGAGAGACTGCACAGGTGTTTGTCCGTGAGAGACTGCACCCTGGTAAATCGCGGAGGGTTTTGTTTGGAATTGTGTGATAGCATGTTTGATTGCGAAACTATTTCGAAGCTCATGATGTTGTAGTGATTTTGTTATAAGTGCTAAGTGTTATCTTTTGTTTGGAATCGTGTGATAGCATGTTTGATTGCAAAACTACTTCGAAACTCATGATGTTGTAGTGATTGTGTTATAAGTGCTAAGTGTTATGTTTTGTTTGGAATTGTGTGATAGTATGTTTGATTGCAAAACTATTTCGAAGCTCATGATGTTGTAGTGATTTTGTTATAAGTGCTAAGTGGTATGTTTTGTTTGGAATTGTGTGATAGCATGTTTGATTGCAAAACTATTTCAAAGGTCATGATGTTGTAGTGATTGTGTTATAAGTGCTAAGTGTTATGTTTTGTTTGGAATTGTGTGATAGCATGTTTGATTGCAAAACTATTTCGAAGCTCATGATGTTGTAGTGATTGTGTTATAAGTGCTAAGTGTTATGTTTTGGGAATTGTGTGATAGCATGTTTGATTGCAAAACTATTTCGAAGCTCATGATGTTGTAGTGATTGTGTTATAAGTGCTAAGTGTTATGTTTTGGGAATTGTGTGATAGCATGTTTGATTGCAAAACTATTTCGAAGCTCATGATGTTGTAGTGATTGTGTTATAAGTGCTAAGTGTTATGTTTTGGGAATTGTGTGATAGCATGTTTGATTGCAAAACTATTTCGAAGCTCATGATGTTGTAGTGATTGTGTTATAAGTGCTAAGTGTTATGTTTTGGGAATTGTGTGATAGCATGTTTGATTGCAAAACTATTTCGAAGCTCATGAATTTTGGTTGGTGACCCTTTACAACTATTGTGGAAATCTGGGCTTTGCCCTCAGATGAGAGCCAGGACGATCCTACCGGTTCGTACCCTGCGGATGGGAATGTAGATGGGAATGCTTGACTGGAGCTATGTTAGGAGGATCTCACGGGGCGCATGGAGATCACTCAGGGTGTATAGCTATAGTTTTTTTGTAGAATGATCAGATTAGGATGACATAGAGGGAACATATGTTTTTTTTGGATTACGTTATTTTGAACTGGAAAACTGTACCTTCACTAATATTGTCAGTAAGACATTTTATTTGAATGGGTTCCATGTATTATTTGTTTTTGTGTAAATGCTTTGGATTCATATTTTGTGAAACTTTTCCGCTGCTTGTAAATTATAATGACTCAATTATTTATCCAAAGGTATTTCC
>NC_021160.2:26251141-26254509 GCF_000331145.2 Cicer arietinum | reverse complement strand
GTTTGGTTTTCTTTGGGGGCTGTGGAACCTTGGTTATAGATTATAGGTCAACCTGTAAGTTGGGAGTTGTTATCTGATCATGCGTCGGTTTAGGTGGGTTGAGTTGTCAGGTCCGCAATAATTATTATGTGTTGATGTGGTCGGAAACTAGTTGTGGAATTATTTGAAGTAGTGTTAAAACTCTACTTGATGATGGTTTTATAGGAAAACCATGCCGCCAAGAAGAAATGACGTTCTAAGGGCCAATGCTAATAGAGACGATCGAATGGCGGAGGCTATGAATAACATGGTTGCTTCTATTGCTGCACAGACTGCTGCCAAGACTCAACGTGATCTTGAAAATAGGGGAAGAGAGATCCGTGCTGCAGAGTCAAGAGGATTAGAAGACTTCCGTCGTTACAATCCTCCCAAGTTTAAGGGGGATGAGAATTCAAAGAAAGCGGATCAATGGATCCAAGAAGTGGAGAAGATCTTCGAAATGATTAACTGTCAGGCAGAAGTGAAGGTCAACTATGCCACTTATATGCTATTAGGGGATGCTGAGTACTGGTGGAGGAGTGCAAGATTGTTGATGAGATCAGCTCACGAGGAGGTGAACTGGTAATCATTCAAAAGGAAGTTTTTACACAAATACTTCCCGATGAGTACCAGGACTAAGCTGGGTGATGATTTCCTGAAACTGCATCAGGGGAACATGACTGTGGGTGAATATGCGTCATCGTTTCCAAGACGGACTAAAGTATGAGATTCAAGACTCGGTCTTGCCCTTGGGAATTCAACGTTTCCAAGTTCTTGTGGAAAAATGTAGGGAAGTTGACGATATGAAGAATAAGAGGGCTAGCCGAGGAGGGAATTTTAGTGCAGGAGGGCCTAGTCGGGTGAATTATCAGAAATAGGGAAAGCAAGTTGCTAAACCTTATAATCGACCACATAATAACAACGGTGGGCAGAATCGCCCAGGGAACCAGAATTTCGGAAGACAATTGGGACAAGTGCTACGATGTTTCCGATGTGGAGAAGAGGGACATTATGCTGATGCTTGTACCTTTAACACTCCTACTTGCTACAATTGCCATAAACCAGGACACTTTGCAAAGAATTGCGAGGCTCCGAAAGTGGAACCGATAGTGAATACTACTCGTCCTATCGCTAGAGGACGCGTATATTGCGTGAGTGCTGAAGCTGGAAATCCATCTGGCAATATGATTCAA
Organism: Cicer arietinum; assembly: GCF_000331145.2. Classification (NCBI taxonomy): domain Eukaryota; kingdom Viridiplantae; phylum Streptophyta; class Magnoliopsida; order Fabales; family Fabaceae; genus Cicer; species Cicer arietinum. Next base: position 26,253,298 of record NC_021160.2, on the reverse strand, counting down.
CGTGACTGTGAGATTGCAGGTAACACTCTAACTGCACTTTTTGATTCGGGGGCAACCCATTCCTTCATTGCTATGGATTGTGTGAATCGTTTGAAGTTATCTATGTCGCCTCTACCTTTTGATTTGGTTGTTTCTACACCTGCTAAGACTTTGATAGTAAATTCTGCATGTTTACATTGTCAAGTAACTATACAAAATAGAGATTTCTTGATTAATTTGATTTGTTTACCTCTACAATCACTCGAGGTCATTCTCGGTATGGATTAGATGTCGTATCATTACGTGATCTTAGATTGTGCTCGTAAATTGGTTCTTTTCCATGAACCAGGAGTTGTTAAGTATCTAGCCGCAAACAGACTCCGAGTATCGCTAAGAGAAGGAACTCATGAGTTTTTGTCTCTGGCTAATGTGGAGGCAAAGATAAATGTGAACATAGAAGATGTGATGCTTGTCAATGAGTACCGGGACGTATTTCCAACGGAAATTCCATGATTGTCATCGGTAAGAGAAGTGGAATTTTTCATAGATTTGCACCCAGGAACGGGACCTATATCAATGGCACCGTATCGAATGTCACCATTGGAATTAAATGTGCTCAAAAGCCAAATTGAAGACTTGTTGGAGAAGAAATTTATTAGGCCAAATGTATCGCCATGGGGAGCCCCAGTTTTGCTAGTTAAGAAGAAGGACGGAAGCTCGCGCTTATGTGTGGATTATAGACAGCTTAATAAGGCAACTATTAAGAATCGTTATCCTTTGCCACGCATCGATGATTTAATGGATCAATTGAGAGGGGCCGTGATATTTTCGAAGATTGACTTGAAGTCGGGTTACCATCAAATTCGAGTAAGGGAAGGGGGTATTCAGAAAACTACTTTCAGAACCCGTTACGGACATTATGAATATCTTGTTATGCCGTTTGGAGTTACCAATGCACCTGCAATTTTCATGGACTACATGAACAGAATCTTTAATTCATTCCTTGATAAATTTGTTGTGGTGTTTATTGATGATATATTGATTTATTCAAGAACTGAAGAAGAGCATGGAGAACATTTACGTCAAGTTCTTGAGATTTTACGCGAGAAGCGATTGTATGCCAATCTGTCGAAGTGTGAGTTTTGGCTAGAGAAAGTGAATTTCTTAGGACATGTGATAACCAAGGAAGGAATCGATGTAGATCCGGCTAAGATTGAGGCGGTTCTTGCTTGGAAACAGCCTCAGACTGTCACTGACGTATGAAGTTTTGTAGGACTGGCAGGGTACTACAAAAGGTTTATTGAAGGTTTCGCTAATATTGTGGCTCCACTGACACAACTTACCAGAATAGATCAATCGTTCGCATGGACGGAGAAGTGTGAGGAAAATTTTCAGTTACTAAAGATAAAATTGACGACCTCACCAGTATTGGTGCTACCGCAATCAGAAGAACCCTATGAAGTTTATTGTGATGCATCTCACCAAGGGTTGGGATGTGTTCTGATGCAACACAAGAAAGCAGTGGCTTATGCCTCAAGACAACTGAAGATTCATGAGAGAAACTATCCTACTCATGATTTGGAGCTTGCCGCGGTTGTTTTTGCATTGAAGATCTGGAGGCACTATTAATATGGGTGCATGTTCACCGTGTTCAGTGACCATAAAAGTTTGAAATATTTGTTTGATCAGAAGGAGTTGAACATGCGCCAGAGACGATGGACGGAGACTCTCAAGGATTTTGATTTCACACTGCAGTACCACCCTGGGAAGGGCAATGTAGTGGTTGATGCGTTGAGTAGAAGAAGTGTATCGGTGTCTTCAATAATTATGGCCAGACAACAAGAGTTGTGGGAAGCTTTTAGAGACCTAGACTTGAACGTAAAGTTTGCACCGAGAATTTTGAGATTTGGAATGATTAAGATTTTGAGTGGACTACTTGAAGACATTGCAAATTCTCAAGATGACGTCTTAATACGAGAGAAGAGGAACCTAATAGTGCAAGGGAAGACAACTGAGTTCAAGATTGGATCAGATAATATTTTGCGATGTAATGGTAGGATCTGTGTACCAGGAATTACAGATATGAGGAAAACAATCTTAGAAGAGGCTCATAAGAGCAAGTTGAGCATTCACCCTGGAGCAACAAAGATGTATCAGGATCTGAGGCAGAATTATTGG
>NC_021160.2:26249963-26250322 GCF_000331145.2 Cicer arietinum | reverse complement strand
GTCCCACCTGTGAGAATTGATGACAGGAAGATTAAGCGACTGAGGACCAAGGATGTTTCGTTGGTCAAAGTAGTTTGGAACCCAATTACTGGAGATGCGACTTGGGAACTAGAGAGCAAGATGAGAGAACAACATCCAGAGTTATTTATCGAAGCATAGTTTCGAGGACGAAACTAATTTTAGGGTAGTAATGTAACACTCATAATTTTAAAGTATACTTTATGTATTTTAGTGTATTTTGGTATTGAACTTGGAGGCTTTTTAGCCAAAGTTATTAATATTTTGGAGTTATATGACCAAAAAGATATTTTGATGCCGATTAGATTTACTCGTCGATGAATAAATTAAATTAACTGCGG